>NW_012152741.1:747155-775250 GCF_000956105.1 Propithecus coquereli
TTTATATCTGGGTTCTCAGTTCTGTTCCACTGGTCAATGGCTCTATTTTTGTGCCAGTACCAAGCTGTTTTGATTACTACAGCCTTATAATAAAATTTTGCCCTTTTTTTTTAAAGGGAGGTCTTGCCATGTTGGCCAGGCTGGTCTTGGACTCCTGGGCTTAAGCAATTGTCCTGTCTCAGCCTCCCAAGTATAAAGCAGAAGTTTTTAACCTTAATGAAGTCCAGTTTATCAATTATTTATTTCATGCATCATGCCTTTGGTGTTGTATCTAAAAAGTCATTGCAATACCCAAGGTCACCTACATTTTCTCCTATATCATCTTCTAGGAGTTTTATAGTTTGGCATTTTATGTTTGATTCATTTTGAGGTCTATGATCCATTTTGAGTTAATTTTTGTGAAGAGTGTAAGGAAGATTTCTTTTTTAGGGCAGTAAAAGAAGCTCCTCAGTGTTTGATATGCCTTGAACTAAAAGTTTAATACCATGATCTTACCTTTAAAATTTTTTTATTAGTCATGTCAGCAATATATATTTATTGTTATTCATAATTGGCCAAAAGACACTGCCTGTTATTAGACTAAAACAAAGTGCAGCTTCTCAAATGCAGCATCACCTAGAGACAGGGAGTGAAAAGGCCAGTCATATGTATACTTTAAAACACCCATATGTACACATATACTCTTGCGTGCAGTACAAGCAAACAAACATTCTCTGCACTTTGCTTCAAAAGCAGGAAACGTTGAGTTGCAGACGTCCTAAGATACAGAACATGTTGACCATATCTTAAGCATGAAAAATGCACTGAAATACAAGAATAAAGTTTCTTTCTTCAAACATTTTGATCTGAGTTCTTAAGCAAGAGTACATTAGAATAGATTGGAAAGAAAGTGTACAAGTAGACCTGTTTCACTGTTGCACTAAAATATTTAACACTTTACTTATTAGACATCAAGTTGAGCCAGTTTAAGGCAAATAATATAATGACCGATTATTACTCCAAACAGGAATCTGTTACTCGTTGGTGTCTATGGATAAAAGTTTCACAGATACAAAAACATTATTTACCTGAAAGATCAATTGTATTATAATTAGAGAGTATCCATATAAAACTGTTTCCTGTTTTCTTTTATTTACCTTTTAAAATTGTGAAACACAACCACATACAGGAAAAGGTATGTGTAAACAAATTTTAAAAAGCAAACATCTGTGTAGCAACCACCTAGGTCAAGAAATAAAAAATTACCAAAGCCCCAAATCCTTCCACATGTCTTTTCTTTATCACAACTCCCTCCCCGCCAGCCCAGAAATAAGTACCTGACATATTTTTATCTTTTTAAAACTTTTTATTATGAAAATTTCTAAATGTAAACAAAAGTACAGTATACTAAAACCCTCATGTATCCATCATCAAGCTTCAACAAAATTTTGCCATATTTGTTTCAAATAACTACCTTTCTGTCTTTTCTCTTTCTTCCTCCCTACCTTTCCCCCTTCTCCCTCTCCCTCTCTTTCTTGGAATATTTTAAAGCAAATCCCAGACATTATATCATTTCACTCCTAAGAACTTAAGTATGCACCTCAAAAAAAGACATTTTCTTATATAATTACAATACTATTAGTACACCTAACACAATTAACAATCATTCCTTAATGTCATCATATTCAAACGAATGTCACTATATTCAAAATTTCCCAAATTAACTAAAAAATATATACATTTTTTGAGACACGAGTCTCACTATGTTGCCCAGGCTGGCCTCGAACTCCTGAGCTCAAGCAATCCTCCCGCCTTAGCCTACCCCCTACCAGTGCCTGGGACTACAGGTGCACACCACTGCGCCTGGCTTAAAAAATATCTTTCAATAGTTAGATTGTTTGATTCAGCATCCAGACATTGACTTTTATGATAACCACTTCTTTACTTTCCTTATTTTCTTTAAAATTTTACCATCTAAGTATGGATTCCTACTATAATTTACCTGTATTTTAACATCATAAATGCAATCATACAGTATGTATTCTTTTGTGTTTGATTTCTTTCATTCAACATTATGTTTTTAAGAGTCATCCATGTTTTTACATGTAGCTATACTTTATTTTCTTGCCTGTATAATATTTCATTGTATGAATCTACCATCATTTACTTATCAACTCTACTTTTGAAAGACATTTGGATTATTTCTGATTTTTGGCTATATGAACAATGCTGCAAGAATATTTTTGTACATGTTTCCTGGTATACATAAGCATACCTTTCTGTAGGGTGTATGTCAAAGAACAGAATTGTTGGGACAAAGGGTATACACATCTTCAATTTTTCTAGCTAGTGTCAAACTCTTCTGAAATAGTTTTACTGATGTATACTCTGACAAGCAGAGAATGACAGTCCTGTTGTTCCACATCTTTACCAATCCTTGGTACCGTCCATTTCAAATTTTTGCCAATCTGAGAACTGTGAAATGATATCTCATGTGGTTTAAATTGGCATTTCCCTGATAACTAATGAAGTTGTGCACCTTTTCATATTCTTATTGGCCATTTGGGTACTCTTTCGTGACATGCCTGTTGAACTCTTTCACATATTTTTCTATTGATTATCTTTCCCTCGTTGAATCGTAGGACTTTATTTTACAATCTGGATATGAAATCTTTGATGATTTTAAGTGATGCAAATATATTTTCTCATTCTGTAGTCTGTTTTTGCACTGTTCGTGATGTCTCTGGATGAAAAAAGTTATTATTTTTGATGTAGTCAACTTTATCAGTTCATATACCCGTAAAATCACAGAAAAAGCTTTATTAGTCCTTTCCCTTTATGGTTGGTACTTTTGGTGTTTTGTTTAAGAAATCTTTTACTATTCCAATGTCAAGAATATTCTCCTTTGTTATCTTCTTTGTCTTTCACATTTAGGGCTATAATCTACCTGGGAATTATTTGACTTTTTAAAAAGTATGATGTGAAGTAAACATCCAATTTAGTTTTAGTTTTAGTTTAGTTTTTTTTTTCTTTTAAATTTGGACACCCAATTCTCCCAGCACCATTTGTTGAAAAGACTGCTCTGCTACCACTGCTCTGCAGGGCCACATTTTTGTTAAATCAAGTATACAAATATGCATGGCTCTATTTTTCTATCCTTGTGCCAAGACTAATTTCTTAATTACTATAGCTTTATTTATTTTTAAAGAACTCTTAACATCTGATACAGCAAATCCTCTGACATAGTTCTTCTTCAGTGGTCATAGCTATTGTTGACCTTTTTCATTTCTACATACATTTTGCAATCAGTCAAGTTCCACCAAAACAAACCAACCAACCCACCCCATCAGGGTTTAACTGGAATCACATTGCACCTGTAGATCAATCTGGGAAGAACTGACATTCTTGTAATATTGAATCCACTAGCCTATGAATATGGTGTATCACTACATTTATTTACATCTTCTTTAATCTCTCCTTTACAAGTTCTATAGTTTTCTCAAGAAAGGACTTACACATCCGGTTAGATTTATTTCTGGGATTTTTAGATAACTGATTTTAAAATGCTATTTAAATGATAATTAAAATTTTTGTTTTCTAACTGTATCTGCTTGCATATAGAAATAGATATTTGTAAATTCATTTGATGCACAGCAAATTTTAATGCTGGGATATTTATCTCTACTCTTCAAATATTTTCTATTTATTTACTTATTTATTTATTCTTACACTGTCTCTAAGGCTATTATCAATGCTGACACTTCTCCATTTCTCTTGTTTTTTAATTAATGTTTTCTATATTGTTATTCTTTTCTTTTTCTTTCTTTTCTTTCTTTCCTTCTCTCTCCTTCCTTCCTTCCTTTCTTCTTTCTTTCCCTTTCTTCCTTCCGTCTTTCTTTCTTTCTTTTCTTTCTTTCTTTCTTTCTTTCTTTCTTCCCTCCCTCCCTTCCTTCCTTCCTTCTTTCCTTCCTTATTCCTTCCTTTCCTTTCTTTTTGCCACAGGGAGAACTCAGTATATTAACTGCCCACAGAAACTGAGCTTTGCTGATTTGACCACAGAGATCTACAGGACAAACAATGCTGTGGAAGCAAGTGTTTTCTCCCTGACCCAGCATAAGCTGCCACCGAACGCTGCTCACACTGGAGTTGAAGGAGGCAACGTCACATCTCTTCTTGCACTGCGAGGAAACAATGATTTCTTAATATCTTGATAACTAAACTACAACCCAAGCTCCCATGCTCCCCAAACACCCAAACCAACCAACAAAAACAAAATGAAAAAGAAAACCCAAAACATTGCACCAGGAATGGTTAAAAACAACCTCAAACCTGGATCTATAATAACAAAAATTCCTAAGTCTTCACGTTAGATGCTTGTTTGTGAAAGGCAGAGGTGAAAGGTTTGGCCGACGGCCGCAGCATACACCAGAACTTCTTAGACTGGATGGTATGCTGCTCTGCCAGGAGTGCAGATGGAGAAGTCAAACACTGCAGAGAAGTCAGCCTCCGTTCCCCACGTAACTAGGGCCATGCAGTGTTAACATGTTTGACTCATGTCCTAAGACCAGGACAAACTATTATATCGAAGTCGTTTGCAATAATTAAATAGCAGTATGAGAATCAAAGAAGCATCACCACCTACAGCGAAGTGCCAACAGGTGAGGCAGCTCACCTGAGCCCCGGGGGAGGTGCTCAGGCGTCCTTGCATGCTGGGTGCCTGGTGCGCTCACTGCAAGCCTCCTGATCACCATGGCTTGAAAGTCGCGCACTTGTGTTCTACCTGGAAGTCCTCTTACTTTGCTTCAGCGTCTGTGGAGGGAGCAGCCACTGACTTCCAATCCGAGGGTCCTCTGTGATGAGAAGTCCTTCCCGAGATTCCTCACCCATGCCTTAGCAGCGACCTCAAGGCTGGTGGCACCTCCTCCTTCAATCTGGCTGTGAGGAACACAGAGCCCTGGTGGGGTCCACCCCTACTACTGGGTGTGCGGGATTGTCATTCTATATTTTTATTCTTTCCTGCTGCTTTCTGGGGAAGCTCCTCAATCTGATCTTCCAACTCACTTGTTCATTCTTCAACTGTAGTCAACCCACTTTTATCCTATCTCTTGTGTTCTTTATTTCAACTGTACATTTTTCATAGCTAATATGTCCACTTTTCTGTGCCCAAGGGAAGATGAGGGAAGACCCCATAGAGAAGGTGGTTATGAGCTGTCTGGAATGAGGAGTTGGAGTTTTCCAGGTTGTGAGGAAAGGGAGGAGAACCCGCCTGAGGTTTCGGTGGTAGCTAACCCTGGGGGGCCAGACAGCAGGGCTCAGCTTGTCTTGCTGGGAATGGCTGGGGCACTGGAAGTAAGATGGTAGGGACATCAGGTGGGAGAATGTAGGCCTTTATAAGTATAAAGGATAGGGATAGGTCATTGAGGCTGGGGTGTGCCCTGACTTGTGACCCCTGCAGACTGTGGTGGCCTCCAGAAAGATGGCAGCTTCAAGGCAGTGTCAAAGGATACCCAGCCCTTTGAGGTGAAGAGATCTCCCTCCACTGCATGCTCTACCTCCTTCCCCCTTCCCTTGGGGAACCTGCCAGAAGGTCCTGCCTTTCTTTCTTGGGGAGGAAGGTAAGTGGAGAAGACCTAAGCCAGAAGGGTTCAGGAGTTGAGGTTGGCTATGGAGGGACTCAAGCTGTGGAGATGCTTTCAGGGCCAGTCTCCTCTCTGGCCATTTCATTCCCTCAACTATTTACAGGGGGTACTGTTGGGATTCAGCCCCTTCCTGCCCTTTACCTGGAATTCAGACCTCATTCTCTTCTGAGGACCTCCCTCCTAGCGGCTCCCCGCTCCTGGCCCATGGCATCCCCTCTTTTGTCCTGTGATCAGCTCCAAACAGGAGGGTAGGTAAACAGCCAGGCCGTTCCCCTATACTAGGGCTTAGGGTCAGCCTGGGCCAGTGCCTGGTACATCCATTACTTCCTGCCTCCCCTAACTGCAGACCTTAGAGTCCCCAGCTGGGCCTACCCTGCTGTGTGGCCTGTGTGGTCACCTGCTCAACCTGTAGCTTGCCTGGGACAGTCCCAATGCTGACCCTTCTATATATCCAGCCATTGCAGATCAAAAGCTGAGGCCCAAGGGAACAGAAAGGGTCTCGGGAGGAGTGGGCACATTGAGGGACACTCAGAGGGGAAGGGGCACCCACCTAGGGGCTGCTGAACTGCTGGTACAAAGCCTCCCTATGTCTTGGAGGAAACATTATCCTGGCTCAGCCTCTGGCTCTGATTTGGAGGGAGTATGGGGTTGCTGAGAAAGGGAAGGGAAGGAGGCTTGATGAAAACCTGTATTACTTTGTATTTATTTCATACAGTTATGACAAAAGGAAAATATATAGTATTAGAGAAGATAGTGAATCTTTAATTTGTATAAATATCTAAATAAACTGTTTCCACATTTTTAATGACATACTTTAGCATCTTCTATGGATATATATTTTACATAAGGTTTTATGCTGGAAACAGTTACACACAATTCCTGATCAAGATTTTTTTTTGCTAATGATCTTTTCAAATTCTTGACTGTTGCTATTAATGAGAAATGATTTTTGTCCAAGTAGGTGGTGGTAAATGGAAAAGGAGAATTTATGTTATTTTTGTATCTACTAGCCAGAATTTCTATTTCATTCTTGAAATCATTTGAATCCAGTTGAACATTTTAATAGTTTTTAAATAATAATTCTTTCCTCAGGTTGTTCACAAATGTTACTATATTCCTTTTGCTATAGACTTAATGTTTGTGTTCCCCCATTCGTATGTTGAAATCTAATCTTCAATATGTTGGTATTTGGAAGTGGGGCCTTTGGGAATGGGGAGTTCCCTATGATCAGTTGACAGGGGAAGAGAAGACTCGGGCCTGGTTTACAGATGGCTCTGTGCTATATGCAGGCACTGCCTGGAGGAGGGCAGGGCAGCACTACAGCCCCTTTCTGGGACATCCCTGAAGGACAGCATTGAAGGGAAATCTTCCCAGTGGGCAGAACTTCAAGCAGTGTGCCTGGTTGCACACTTTGCTTGGAAGGATAAATGGCCAGGGACTTAGAAGGAACATAAATGGAAAATTGGTGACAAGGAAATTTGGGGAAGAGGTATGCGCATAGATTTTTTTGAATGGGCAAAGTGAAGATATTTGTGCCCCATGGGAATGCTCACCAAAGGGTGAACTCAGCAGGGGAGGGTTTTCATAATCAAGGGGGTAAGATGACCTGTTCTGTGGAGACCAGTCAGCCTCTTTCCCCAGCCACCCCTGTCGTCACCCAGTGGGCTCATGAACGAAGTGGCCGTGGTGGCAGGGCTGGAGGTTATGCCTGGGCTCAGCAACACGGACTTCCACTCACCAAGGCCGACCTGGCTACAGCCACCAATGAGTGCCCAACCCGCCAGCAGCAGACACCAACACTGAGTCCCCGATATGGCACCATTCCCTGGGGGGATCGGCTACCTGGTGGCAGGTTGATTACACTGGACCACTTCCATCATGGAAGGGGCAGTGTTTTTTTCTTACTGGAATAGACACTCTGGATGTGGGTTTGCCTTCTCTGCACACAAAGCTGCTGCCAAAACTACCATCCATGGACTTGGAAAACGCCTTATCCACCATCATGGTATTCCAGGCAGCATTGCTTATGGTCAAGGAATTCACTTCAGAGCAAGTGAAGTGCAGCAATGGGCCCGTGCTCATGGAATTCACTGGTCTCACCATGTTCCCCACCATCCCAAAGCAGCCGGCTTGATAGAATGGTGGAATGGCATTTTGAAGACTCAGTTACAGTGCCAACTAGGTGGCAATACCTTGCAGGGCTGGGGCAAGGTTCTTCAAAAGGCTGTATATGCTCTGAATCAGTGTCTAATATATAGTGCTATTTCTCCCACAGCCCAGATTCATAGGTCCAGGAATCAATGGGTGGAAATAGCACCACTCATTATCACCCCCTGTGACTCACTAGTAAAATTTTTGCTCCTATTCCAGAGACCTTATGTTTTACTGGCCTAGAGGTCTTAGTTCCAAAGGGAGGCATGCTGAAGGTAAGACTGCTGCCCAGTCACTTCCAGCATCTCATGTCTCTGAATAGGCAAAGAAGGAAGTTACAGTGTTGGCTGGGGTGATTGATCTTGTCTACTGAGGGGAAACTGGACTACTGCTCCACAGTGGAAGCAAGGAAAAGTATTCTGGAATACAGCAGATCCCTTAGAGTGTCTTAGGTATTACCATGCCTTATGATTAAGGTTAATGGAAAATTATAACAATCCAAGCCAGGCAGGACTATGAATGTCCCAGACCTTTCGGGAATAAAAGTTTGGGTCATCCCATCAGGTATGACATGGTATGATAAACCATGACCAGCTGAGGTCCTTGCTGAAGGCAAAGGGAATATGGAATGGGTAATGGAAGAAGGTGGTTATGAATGACCAGCTATGATCACGTGACCAGTTATAGAAACCAGGGCCATAATTGTCATGAGTATTTCCTCCTTATTTTGTTATGAATATATTTGTATATGTGTATCAAATATCTTTGTCTTCTTCCCTTTCTTATCCTCTTATCATGTAATATGAGATGTATTGACTTTATATCATAGCATTTAAGAATTGTTAACTTTACACCATAGTATTTAAGTTATGGGATATCAAAGAAAAGAGTAAATATCAGAGAGGGACTTTACTTCCTTTTCCGGGGAAGGGGTTAGTGCGTTTTCAGTTGTACACAGAATAGTTATGTCACATTAAGTGGAATTATGACTGTGTTATGATCTTCACTTAAAGATTAAGTATGGTTTAAGGAGATGTGTGTGGGTGTCAAGTTAGGGCACGGACTTGTGATGGTTAATCTATGTGTCAACATGGCCGGGCCATAGGGTACCCAGATATTTGGTCAAACATTATTCTGGGGTTTCTGTGAGGGTGTTTGGGGTGATATTAACATTTAAATTGGTAGACTGAGTAAAGCAGATTGCCCTTCCTGATGTGGGTGGGCCTTAGTCAATCAGTTGAAGGCTTAAATAGAACACACAAGCTTACCCTCTCCAAAGTAAGCAATAATTTATTTTGGAGAATTGATTGCCTTCAAACCGGGACATCAGCTTTTTCCTTGATTCAGAATTAAACTGAAACATCAGCTCTTCTTGGGTTTTGAGTCTGCCAGTCTTCAGACTAGAACTCTATCACTGGTTCTCCTGGGTCTTCAGCTTGATGACTCAGCTTGCAGATCTTGGAACTTGTCAACCTCCACAATCATGTGTGCCTACTCCTTACAATAAATCTCTGTCTCTCTCTATATATATTTATATACATACATCCTATTGATTCTGTTTCCCTGAAGAACTATAATACAGATTTGAAAATACATATTTGTGTAAATGACATCTATTTATATGTTAGGTTCTTAAAATTATTATTAATAATAATAATTTTAGAGATGGGGTCTTGCTATGTTGCCCAGGCTGGAGTGCAGTGGCTATTCATAGGCACAATCATGACATACTACAGCCTTGAACTCCTGGGCTCAAGTAATCCTCCTACCTCAGCCTCCCAAGTAGCTGAGACTACAGGCACATGCCACTGTGCCCAGCTCAAAAATTATTTTTAAATGTTAGGATGTGTTAAGAGTGCTTTCAAATGAATTGCATTGAACTATCTAAAAACTCATATGTGGTAAACATAATATTAATTTTGGTTAATTTAATAGTAAAAATTCTAAAAATTCATAAACTATTACTTACATTCATGTATGGACATATTTTGAATAACAGATTTTTTGAAGCAAAGGCCTATTATCAACCCACTCTAATGAATCAATTTAATTAAATAATTCCACAGTTATATATTTTTATATTTTTTTCTAAAAGGAAATAATTAAGAGTGAATTTCCATCACAAATCAGTATTTGGCTAATTGTTAACATCAGAATCCAATAATACAGGGAGGGGGGAGAAAGAGAAATTGGGGAGGGGGTGAGAGAGAGAAAGAATGAAGGACAGAGAAAGAAAAAAGAGTGAAAGAAGAAGGAAGGGAGGGAAGGAAGGAGGGAAGGAAGGAAGAAGGAAAGAGAAAGAGAATGGGGAAATAACTGAGAAAATAAACAAAATCAATTATGTTCCTTTTAGAAGCACTTAATAGTAGATGCCGATGATTGTGATAATGAAGATAAAACCTCCATGTTATCAGAAAAATATTGTGAAAAGAGCAGACTGAATCTAATAGAAAATTGAATATTATACATATGCACACAAAACAAAGTAGCCTGATGAGCAGGAGCAAAGAAAAAATCAGGTTAAGGTGAAGGATTCCCTGAGGTTGGAGAAGTGCCATGCGGCGCAGCCCCTGCATTGCTCCTCTCTGCTGCTCAGAGCGGCACGTTAAATCTTTCATGTCAGCAAAATAATCACTGCATCTAGAAGCTCAAAGAAGGAACTATGTGAAGTACTGTACTGTCCAAATATAATTTCAAAACACTTTAAAATTGGAAAAAACACTTGTAAATATTTGTTAGAGATATTTTTAAAACATTTATCATTACTTTAAAAATTATAACTATGGCTAACTCGCACCCAGGAACCAATTTACAGCACTGTAGGGTACCTGGGCACATAGGCTAGGAAACACCACTTTAATGAGGGAAGGTGTATTTTTACCCTTGGAAGCTTCTAATTTGGAGGGACATACATTTAGTTTTTTGCCTTTTTTGTGTGTGTTTAATGCTGTGATGAACACCCTCGCATACGGCCCCTTATGTCTCTGTGTATTTCCCTGGGATTTATTATAACCGGGGGCAGAACTGTTGGGTCATAGACTATATGCATACCTAACTTGACAAGGTATTTCCAGACATTTCTTCCTCTGCAAAGTGCCTGTTATATGCTTTTCAATTGGCATTGCTGTTCTCTTCTTGTTGATTCACTTCCTGTTTGTATATTCCAGATGTTAAATCCCTTGTTGGTTTAGACACTGCAAATTATCCTTTCCCAATCTGCACATTATCTCTTACTTTTGTCCAGTGTCTTTCATTGAGCACAAATCCTTAATTTCTTTTTTTTTGGGGGGGTGTCTTGCTATGTTACTCAGGCTGGAGTGCAGTGGCTATTCATAGGTGTGATCATAGCACACTGCAGCCCTGAACTCTTGGGCTCAAGCAATCCTCCTGCCTCAGCCTCCCGAGTAGCTGGAAGCCCAGGTGTGTGCAACCACGCTCAGACTTAATTTTGATGTAATCAAATTAATCATCTCTTCAGCATATGGATTATAGTCTGGACGTCTTGTCCAAGCCTCTAGGTCACAAAGATATTCCCCTACAATTTCTCCTATTAACATTGCATATTTTTGGTTTGCTTTTGTTTTTTGTTGAGACAGGGTCTCACTCTGTTGCCCAGGCTAGAGTGCAGTGGTGCCATCATAGCTCATTGCAACCTCGATTCTTGGGCTCAAGTGATCCTCCTGCCTCAGCCTCCCAAGTAGCTGGGACTACAGGTGCATGTCACCACAACCAGCTAATTTTTAAAACGTATCTATTCCATTTTTTGAGCCTAGTGTAACCTAAATTACAAAACCAGATAAGGAGAACCCAGGAAAAAAAACCCTAGGGCCATTTCACTTACGAAACAAAAATCCTCCCCAAAAATTAGCTAACAGACACTAACAGGGTACTAAAAAATACAGATTATGACCAGGTAGAGTTTACCCCAGGAATGTAAAGATGTATGGTTCAAAATCAAATGTATACTAACGTGGGCCAGGCGCTGTGGCTCACACCTGTAATCCCAGCACTTTGGGAGGCCGAGGCAGGAGGATTGCTTGAGGTCAGGAGTTTGAGACCAGCCTGAGCAACATAGTGAGACCCCATCTCTACCAAAAAAATACAAAAATTAGCTGGGAGTGGTGGCACGCACCTGTAGTCCCAGCTACTCGGGAGGCTGAGGCAGGAGGATGACTTGAGCCCAGGAGTTTGAGGTTGCTGTGAGCTAGGATGACACCATTGCACTCCAGCCTGAGCAACAGAGTAAGACCCTGTCTCAAAAAAAAAAAGAAAGAAAGAAAGAAAGAAAACAGTATACTAATGTGATTCACCATATAATTGGTCTAAAGGAGAAAAATTATAAGATTATCTTGATTGATACAGAAAAAAAGCATTTAATATATTCCTTTTATGTTGAAGTTAGTATGCTATCTTGACTTTTAAAAACTATGTGTGTAGGTGGGTTCCATTACTACTAAATTCCACTTCAGGATACTAAAGGGGACACCAGGTTTGATGAGTTGAGACTTACTGCTCTCAGGTGACAATGAGGCATACTGAAGGCCAACAGAACATTGTCTAGTTCTCTTAGAGATAGGGGAGACTGAGTACTGCTCTGTGAGCAGCCCCACAGTTTAAATGAGAAGCCCAGAGGCTGCTGTGGCCCAATTCCCTGGGTGTCCCGTCTCCAGGACTCAGTATCCTGAGACACTGTTAGTAAATCATCCAATATCCTAGAAAGTCAGATTTCCTTGAAGAAAGGAAGGATGAGATGGAGGATGCGATGCCTTCTGAGAGCCTGTGTGCCCAGGGTGGCAGAGTCAGTGTAATCTGGGAAAGGACAGTCCAAATTGCTTGTTGCTAATAATGGTGGGTGAAGGCAGCGTTTTGGAGAATTGGGGTGTCCTGAGACAGAGAAATAGTGTTGGTTAGGTCAACCTCAAGGAAGCCTGAATTGGATTCATGGAGAGGACGGTGGGTTCAGAAGTCTGTGATGAACAGGGGTGACATATGTTCATTCATGTCTTGTGGGTCTTGATTGTGGTGATAGATCTGTCTGCTCTTAGACATAAATTTCGCTGACTTTCTTACCAGGAGAATAGGGCTATTGCACAGACTTTGGGTTGGCCTTAAGATACCCAGTTTGAGGAGGACACTCATGACAGACTCTTTTCCCTCTTTTGCCAGTTTTGAAAGTGGGCATAGGTGCAAGAAGATGGCAATACGTGCTGTGTAGTTTTGATTTTAATGTGAGTACTGTAAGCAGTTGCCCTCCCTTGTTAAGGTCAGAGGTCCACAAGTTCACTGGCACCTCTGCAAGGCCATGACCCAGAAAGTCAGCTATTGTGGGTCAGACCAGGGTGATACAGATGGCATGGGGAGGTCCAGTTATACTCCAACTGGCCTGCAGTCCATTATTATGTTTAATTTGCAAGGAACATTTCTACCTGATATGTTAGTAGACACACAAGGTTAGGCAGGAAGGCACATACCTCAGTGAGGCATCCTATGGGAATAGGAAGCCAGTTCGTAAGATAAGAGCTCATTGACTTGATCTCAACTAAAATTGCAGCCAACAATAGATCTGCCAAGGCAACCTGAGCATGGGGAGACAAGGCACAACAGGCGAACTCAGTGTTGAGGGGAAATGTCTATTTGTCCATCAACGGGGACAGGGATGCTAGGATTGGGGGACAAAAGGAGGCAGAGCGTGGCTAGGGGTGATCCGAGTGACTCAATGTAACCCCTATTATTACCTTCTAGCCAGAGGATGGCTGAGGTTTACTCACGCACTCATTTTTCCAAGAGCCAGGTTTTGTTTTTGTTTTCAAGCTATAGAGGCAATTTCCAAGACATGGTCCAACATGGGATATACTTCTAATGTATGACGGTTAAGTCTTTTGCTCTTGTAGGGACACAAGTTTAGTCCCCTGCTTTCCCACTGGTTTTGAGTTTTATTGTGAAATGGGCTGATAAGCCAGGGACTGCATTCTGGAAATCCTCGAGGAATGTTGGGCAGCAATCCAGACAAAACTTGGGAGAAATGACCAACTTTTGAAGGGGCCTTCAAAATCCTCCACCTAAGGAAACTTTGTGTAGCAACCATTTACTTGATTATAATAATATTCTGGGTATTTGTGTGATATGAGATTGCACCTACTGGTTTTGGACCAATCAGATTTAGTAGGGTGCAATTTCTTGAACACATTTAATATTTATTTTTCCTTTGAATCTCGGGTGCAGACAGTAGAGGAAACTGTATTCCACTGGTCGTGTTACATTATTATCTTTGATCAGTAGAATGCGTTGTCTTTTTATTTATTTATTTCATTTTATCTTCATTCCCCACTCCCATTTCCAACACCCACCCTGCCATAGGCAGATATGATTTTTTTCTCAATAAATTACTATTCAATGGTTCCATTTTTGTTTACATTAAAAATCAGACTGAAGACTCAAGGATCTTAAAGTTATTAAAGGAATTTGACAATGCTTTGAACAGTGATAAAATGGTACCCAAATTCAGTGTTTATACAGCTCATTAAAGAAGATAGCAGCTTAAAAATTACAAGAAAAAATGTGAACATAGAGAACAACAGAAACGGTATAGGAAGATGATGCGGCCTGGATACAGCAGGTTTGATGTCTCTGCTGTACAAAAAATTAACACCCTTTCCCTTCCTCATCCTTACGCTGGCAATAGAATATGCATTAGAAAATTTGACTCTTAGCGTCAGTGAACAAAAGGATGGGATCACAGATCTTCATAGCTCTTTTTAAGAAGGATGCTTATAATTTAAAGGATGTCCTAGTGGAAAGGGTACAGGGTGAGAAGCTGTTTCACATCCTAGTCCATTAGTCTTTGGCAGAGCCCAACCAAGCCAGATTCACCTAGGATGCCCAATGGCTGTGGGGATCTGCACATGGTCAAGTAAGCAAACCCAAATGAACATGTTGGATTAAAAAAAAATCTAGAAACCCTTGAAGGGAGAGCTTCACTCTGAGAGGGAAGAGGAAAATGCTTGGAGGGGGCATGGTTGGAGGGTCAGCATGGGATCTCTGCTGCGGCATAGGCAGATATTCTAATGTGTTTATTGTGATTCTTTTTGATTCTATGTGTGCTGTTAGGTGTAAATGTTATTGGGTTTGAAATCTTCATGTTTCCTTTAAAATTTTAAATGCATTCATACAGAAAAGTTTTGAAAACTTCTATGTACAGTTTAAAAAAGTATAAAAAAACACCATCTACCCACTGACTGGCTTAAGAATTGGAACGTTACAGTATTTGAGAAGCCTCCTGTGGATCTGTTTACACATTGCTTTCCCCTGCCCCAGAAGAAATCACTATCTTGACCTTTATGTTCTCATTCTCTTGCTTTTCGTAAAAGTTTTACCTCCCTTATATGTATCTCTAAACGATATATTGTTCTGTTTTGAAATCCTAAATGAC
This sequence comes from Propithecus coquereli, assembly GCF_000956105.1. NCBI lineage: Eukaryota > Metazoa > Chordata > Mammalia > Primates > Indriidae > Propithecus > Propithecus coquereli. The sequence goes on from NW_012152741.1 coordinate 762,354, forward strand.
AAGCACACACCTAGCTGGTTATGGAAGGGGCGATGTTGCTATGATTAGGCGAAGAGTTCCAGGAGAGGATAAGCTTATATCCTTTTGTGTGAGTTCTTATAAGATGTATATTTGGTGTGTATGTGCATATATTTGTGACTTGTGAATCATGTTGTTATATGGTTCATTCTTTTTCACTCAGTGCTATGTGTTGAAGGTCATCAGTGATGCCCTGTGTACATCTAACTCACTGATCTAAAGGCTAAGAGGCCCTCTATGGGGTGCAGCCATCACTACTTCCCTGTGTACCCCCCCAGCCATGGACACCCAGCATAGCTTCAACTTTCCACTGTTACAAACCATGCCCTAATGGACATTCCCTTACATGACCCTTTATGGACCTGTGTGAGAATTTCTTTGGGGGGCCCATGGGGATACTGAATCTGACTAAATGCTGTCACATTTATCTCTGGGTTGGAAGATGAAGTTGCTACTAGAAGTGCATGAGGGCCTCTATGCTCCCATATTCCCCTAAAGGACTTGGCATGATCCAACTTTTAAAAATTTTGTCTGTCTATGAGATGTAAAGTAAAATCTCATTGTATTAATAGTTTTATTTTATGCTTTTCTGATAACTAATATATTTGAACATCTTTTCTTATGCCTGTTAGCTTTTTGGGTTTTCCACTTCAGGATTTCCTTGTTCATATCCTTTGTAGACCTGTTTGCAGCTGGAGGCCCCTCCACTGTTCTTCCTCTCTGTGCGGGCTCCATGGGTAGTCCTACTCCTGTAGGAAGGCTTGGCCCTAACCGGAGTTTCTACTCTTTGTAGTGCCTTTCCATGTGAATTTTAGGATAAGCTTGTCAACTTCTGTAAAAAAGCCTGCTGAGATTTTTATAGCGATTACACTGAATCTATACATCAATATGGGGAGAACTGACATCACAACAATACTATGTTTTCCGATCCATGAATGCTAAGTTTTCCATTTATTTTGTTTCTCTTTCTCTCAGCAACATAGGTGTATAGGTATTTCATACTTTTGTCAGATGTATTCCTAAGTCATGTTTTTAGATGTTATTGTAAATGGTATTTAAAAATTTTCTATGTCCAATTGTTTATTGCTAGTATATAATTGGTTTTTGTATATTGATCTTATACCCTGCAACTTGCTGGACTCACTTATTAGTTATAAGTGGGTTTTTTTTCCCCAGTAGATTCCATTGGGTTTTCTACATAGACTATCATGTTGTCTGTAAATATAGTTTTACTTCTTTCTTTCTAATCTGGATGCCTTTCATTTCTTTTTCTTCCTTGATTGCACTGATTGCATTATACTATTTAACAGTACAATGTTAAATAGAAGTGGTGAAAGTGGACATCCTTGTTTTGCTTCTGATCGTGGGGGAAAAGCATTGAGTCTTTCACCATGAAATATCATGTTAACTATGGGTTTTTTTTTTGTAGATGCCCAACATCAAGCTGAAGACATTCCCTTCTATTCCTAGTTTGCCAAGAGGCTTTATGTTTTTTGTTTTTTAAAATGAGGAATGGATGCTGAATTTTGTCAAATGATTTTTCTGAGTTTATTGCAATAATCATATGGGTTTTCTTTTTTGGTTTACTAATATGGTTAATTGCATTGATTGATTTTCTAATGTTAAATTAAGCCTGAATTCCTGGGATAAACCCCACTTGGTTGTGATATATATGATATATGTCATATGTATGTGCGTGTGTATATATATATAGATATATATTTTTTAGAGATGGGGATCTTGCTATGTTGCCAAGGCTCATCTCGAACTCCTGGGCTCAAAAGATCCTCCCATCTCAGCACCCCGAGTAGCTGGGACTACAGGCACAAACCACCATGCCCAGCTGGTTATGATATATTATTCTTTTAATACATTGTTGGATTTGATTTGATAAAATTTTGTTTAGAATTTTTATATCTCTTGAACTTTTACTTTTAACATTAATGGTTCCTTAATTTTGCCTCCCCACCAAGCACCTATTTTCAGTATGACTCACCCTTCTGTTCATATAGACTGTATCTGGGATGGTTACTGAGGCTGAGACTTTTTCCAAATTCAGGGAGTACCCAAGAGAATTTAGAACAAAGACTTGAAAGCATTTTTGATGTGGTCAATCCTACCTCTGAGAATGTGAATCAATCCCTGGCAGCCACCTTGCCCCTTAACAGAGGTGTCCTTCCCAACCTGAAGAGCCATCTCACCCTTTAAAGCCTCTCAGTACTTGACAGGTTAGTTCCTAAGAGAAAAGCATTATTAAACACTTAGGAAATTCCCTTACCCTAGGTTATCCCTCTGTCACTGCTCCTCCATTTGGTATTACTCTGCTCCAACGAGGAAATATCCAACACAGGTCACCTCTCCAAAGGACCCACCCTTAAGCGCGGCTTCCCATTTTCCCACTGAAGAATCCTATCCCATTCTGACTACCTACTTAACTTGATATCCCACACCCTAAGGTGCCTCAATAACCCCTTCAAATTCCTGATCTTTTGCTTTTTGTGAATGGCTTTTGCTTCCAAGATATTGGGGGAACACAAGGCAGGATATACTCTGCTTTCCCCATTGTACCATAGAAGCTCTTCTTCTCCTCCCTTCAATCTGACAGTAATAATGGTAGTAATCAGTAATTATTACAAAAGTAATAATGGCAATAATAGCAAACACATATGCAGTGCTTACTACGTGCCAGGCACTATTCCAAACACTTTATATATTTTAGCTCTTTTAATATCCTCAATAACTCTTATGAAGTACATACTATTATCATCCCCATTTTTATAGAAGAAGAAACTAAAGAAGATAGAGGTGAATTGACTTGACCAGCTCTGGGATTTGAACCCAGGCAGTCTGGCTCAAGAGTCCACTGCACTACAATGCCCTCAAGTGACAGAACTGTGGCACTGACCCATGCCTGCACACTATTAGAGGGGCCTCTCCCTGCTCCCCACTATCTATACAAATTCTCCCTAAGGCTTCAGAATAGGTCATGCCTGCGGTATCTGTGGTGTCTTTGGCCAAATCTGTTATCAGTGAGAGTTTCTCACTGCTCCTGACACCCAAATATACACATTTGGAAATAAAACCTATGCAGGGAAAACACTTTTTAAAAAGACACTATTATTTAATGTCCTCAGAGTGACAAGAAAAAATATTGCATTCGTGAAGCAAGATCAGGAAGCTGTAAAATGGAACATTTAGAGAAAAACAACAAAAAAGCTCTAGTCAAACATCAAAGGAGGATCTTTTCAAAGCAGCCAGAGAAAAAGAACACCTACCAAAAACAATCAGAGTGACAGCAGACTTTGCAATAGTAATAATGGAAACCAGAAGAGAGCGCTATATTATTTTCTAAGCGTTAAGAGGAAAAAAAGGCAATTTAGAATTGGGTACCCAGCAAACCTGTCTTTCAAAAAGAATAAAATGGGGGAAAAAGTCATTTATAGATAAACACAGACTAAGAGTTTCCTATTAAGTGATCTACACTAAAGGATCTTCTAAAGTACTGTATATATTTCAAGAAGAAAAATCATCCCCAAAAAGGTCTGAGGTAAAACAAGATAGGTGGGCAAATAAAATGGTAAATGAGTATTTAAATCTAAGCAAAGACTGTCTGCATAAAATAATGATATTGTTACTGTCTTCCTTTAAAAAGGAAGAACTAAAATAGCAGACACAATAACATGTAAACTGGGAGACATTAAAGGTTTATAAAGTCCTTGAATTGTTTGGGCGGGGATTATGGTGATGTTTAACTTTAGATTTTAGGTTAAATATGTATGGTAAAATTTCAAGGCTAACCACTAAAAAATCTCTGGAGGGACTAACAAGAAAAAAAGAGAAAAGGTATAATTAATATGAACAATGTAAAAGACATAGCAAAAATTTAAAAATAAGAGAATACACTTAATTTGAAAACTTAGATTTCAAATTCTAGGAATTGAATCAATTCCTAGAAAACTTTATTGGATGAGATCACTATAACCTCAACAAGAAAAATACAGTAGATGGCTAAAGATGCAAAAATCCTAAATAACTTATTAACAAACCAAATCCAGGATGAATAAGATTTAATATAACATGAAAATGTTGGGTTTAATTCCAGAAATGCAAGAGTGGTTTAACATTAGAAAATTCTAAGAAGGTGGCCCTGTGACTCTGAGAGGACAGCTTGGTCCTCTTTGACAGCCTTAGAAAGAAGAGGAGGCTGAGAAAGGGGTAGTCTCCAGGGGAGGGAGGAGATCTCTCGGGAGGGCAGGTTGGGGAGGAGCATGGGGTCTGTGAAGGCCCCCACCTTGCATATTATACACTGCTGTAGTCATACACAAAAGTCTCTGAGCTAGGTACATTAACCTCATTTTACAAAAGATACTTGCCCAAGGTCACAATGCTAGTTAAGTAGTTGAGCTGCAATCCAAATCCAGGCTGGAGGCCTGGCGCGGTGGCTCACGCCTGTAATCCCAGCACTCTGGGAGGCTGAGACGGGAGGATCGTTGGAGGTCAGGAGTTAAAGACCAGCCTGAGCAAGAGCGAGACCCCATCTCTACCAAAAATAGAAAAAATTAGCCAGGCGTGGTGGTCATGCCTGTAGTCCCAGCTACTCAGGAGGCTGAGGCAGGAGGATCGCTTGAGCCCAGGAGTTTGAGGTTGCTGTGAGCTAGGCTGACACCACAGCACTCTAGCCCAGGTGACAGAGCGAGACTCTGTCTACAAAAAAACAAAAATCAAAAAAACAAATCCAGGTTGGCCCAGATCTACAGCTCATGCTCTTAACCATTATGCTGTCCTGCCTTTAATACTGATAGTAGTAGGTGTTCAATAATGGTGGCCAGGTGCCAGGTACTTTACATATGCTCTAACACCCACAATGACTGTCCCAGGTAGGCATTAGCTCCTTTTACTGATGAGGAAACTGATGCTCAGAGAGAACAAGTAACTTAGCTAAGGTCACACAACGAAGACATGGGGGCTCCACGCTTTTCCAGTGGGCCTTCCAGACTCCATGACCCACTTTTCCTGGGTTAGTAAGGGCGTGAATGAAGTCTGAGGCGAGATGAACCCCAATATCTGAGGACAAGATGGACAAGCCCTGTCCATTCCTTCAAAGATGAGGGTTTCTCCTCTATGGCCAGTGTCAGGAGTCAGAAAAACTCCTCTTCACAATATCTGCACACATGGGGCTGAGGGAGACCACATAACCTCCAGGACAGTGGGAGTGACTTCCACACCAGGGGAGGTCTGGAGGAAGCAGGTCACATAAACCCCATGGTCTAGACAAGGAAGCTAGGGACACTGGAACCTGGTGTCGACAAGCTCATGGACAGTCACATCAGATCAACTTTTCAATAACTTTCAGAATAGTTACCAGATTAGCATGCCAGAGGAGGCCAGACTCCTTATGTCTAAATTTTGGTATGTGCCAAAGTCTCCTAGGATGGCCTCATGGGAAGACAGGTGAACTGTGAGTGTAGTTAGGTAGGCAGGTTGGTACACACCATGATGCTTCCCATCTTTGGGCCTTTGCCCATATTGTACCCTTTGCCTGGATTGCCCTCTCTTTCCTTTGTTAATCATCTAGATTCCAGAAGATTCATACTCATCTTTTAAGATTCAGTTCATATGCCATCTCTTCCAAGAAAGCTTCCCTGGCCCTCTGAGCTAGGTTGTGTGTTCCTTAGGGCCTCTCACAGTCTATTCTGCCCACCACTGTTACTGCACTGACCACAATGCCCTGCAATTATGGATCTGTGTCTGGGAACACACCTCATTCATCTTTGTGTCTTCAGTGTAGAGCAGGAGGCCTGACACATAGTAGGTAGTCAGTTAAACTTTGCTCAACTGAACTTATAATTAGTTGGATGGTTAAACCCAGTGCGATAATGATGAATGAACTGATGTTGGCCTGGAGAGGGAGGTCTCTAGTGGTGTGCCACAGGGCTCTGTGTATATTGATGGCATTCTGGTGAAATCAGTGGTTGACAAAAAAACAGGGGGGTAGGTCACACATTAGACAACAGAATTAGTGTCCAAAGAGTCATGGAAAGACAGAAACACTTAGAGCCAGGCTAATTTCTAGTAGGGTTGGGGGCAAAGTCAGGACTAAAACCCCACACAGCTTGTTGCCACCTTGACAATGGAAATAAGTCTTTTTGGGCTGAAATTTACCTTCCTGTGGTGTTCTTCATTATAATACTATGCGCCTGGCATTGTACCAGCTTCACACTGTCCCCTCCCTCCCAAGTACCACAGATAAAGTCTAATAGGAGTGATCTGCTTGCCCTGGGGACCAAGAAACAGTTCTTCACAGGGCCAGAGAAAGGGGGACACTGGGCATTGTAATCTTGACACTAGGTAGGATTACAATGCCTAGTGAGAGTGGGGATTGTTTTTCACCAAGTAACAGGTGGTCATGACAACACAACAGTTTGAGGGCTGTTAGAGAAAGAGGCAGGTCCCCCCTTCAGGAGCCCTAGGGTGTAGAGCCATTCACAGAGAACCTGGAGCTTTGCCACTACCCACCAAATGAGAACTTGCTTCCCAAAAGAACCCAGGAGCTATCCTCCCCCACTGCTTCTTCACAGCTCCCACCCTTCTGAACAATGACATCCAAGCTCCTTAGCATGGCATTAAAGGCCTTCATGCCTAGCCTACTTCTCAAGGCATTTCTTTTTCTATCCTCTGCGTTAATTAATTAAGTCATTCATTCATTCAGTTTATTCCACAAATATTTATTGTCTACTAAATATTACGATGCATTGTTCTTTTTGGCACTGGAGATACAGCAGTGAACAAAACAGAAGTCCCTGCTTTGTGGAGCTTACAGTCTACTAGATGGGAGAGACAAACGCTAACCACAATAAGTGAATATAAAATATGTCAGGTGTGATCAGTGCTTTGTAGAAAAACATAACACATAAAGTACAATAAGGGGATAGAAAATGCAGGTAAGTGGGGCTATGTTAGATATGCGGATAAGAAAATACTTCTCTAGGGAGATGACATTGGAGCATACCAGAAGTACTAGGGAAAATCATCAGATTATTTGGGAGGAAGGGTGTTCCTCAGTGAGAAGAAACAAGTACAAAGGCCCTGAATAGGGAGGGGACCTAGCATGCTTGGGGAACGGCGACAAGGCCAGTGTGGCTGGAGAAGAATGAGTGATAGAGAGAGTGGTGGAAGATGAGGTCAGAGAGGTAAAGGGAACCAGATTAGGTAGGAACTTATGTGCCATAGTGAGGGCTTTGGCTTTTGTTCTCAGGGAAATGAGAGCCATGGGAGTAGTCTGAGTAGAGGAAGGACATGATCTGATTTGGATTTTAAAAAGAATTTCAGAGAATAATTAATAATAGGTACTAGAACACTAAGCAAAAGGAAACAAAACAGATAATTATTAGCTCCCAGGAAAACAAAAAGGTGTACAAGGAAGGATATGTAATTAGTGTGCACCATATGGTTTAGATGTGAACAAGATTTACAATGTCATACTCATGCAAACGGTGACCACTGGTTGAACAAAAATTGTATAAAATGCTTAAAGAATAGATGTAATCACAAAGATGACCAAGCAACAAGAGACTATTAGGGATGATTAAGCAGATTAGAAAGTAAAATATATGGGGCTTGTACAAATGGAAAATACAATTTTTGAAATAAAAAACTCAATGGACAGATTAAAGAGCAGATTAGACATAGCTGAAGAATCAGTAAGCTGAAAGATATATCTGAAGAAATTACCCAGAATGAAATGCAGAAAGACAAGGAGATCGAAAATATCAGAGATCTTATGAAATATGGAAGATAGAATGAGGGGTTCTAAAATATGACCAACTGTATTCTGAGAAAGAAAAAATAGAAAGAATGAAAGAAAGGCAATATTTGAAGAGATAATGGTTGAGAATTTTCCAGAAACTTTGAAAACCATGAATCCACTGAGCCACAAAGCACATTTCCAAAGTAGAATAAATAAAAAAGAAATACATGCCTAAACATGTTAGAATAAAACTGCAGGATCCCCTGCACATTCCAGTAAAGAAAAAAACAAAAAAACACACAACAACAAACCAGCTATTAGTCTGATAGTAGACTTCTTAACAGCAATAAAGCAGACTTCTCAAAGCCAAAAGAGAATGGAATCATATGTTCTACATGTTGAGTGAAAATATCTGTAACAAACTATGTTTTAAGAATGAGGATAAAATAGAGACATTTACATATAACAAAGGCTGGGAGAACTTAACACCAAGAGACCTATACTAAAAGAACATTTAAACACGATATTCATAATGAAAGGAAATGGTCCTAGAAGGATGGTCTGAGATAAAAGAATGTACGCATTTGAGTTCAAACACTGCCTATATAAAATAATACTGATAATGGTGTATAATTGTGAGGTTAGAAAAAACAGGAAGACATTAACATATCTTAAAACAATAGTATATGGTCATGAGAGAAATGACTAGAGTTGAAGTTTCTAAGCTTCCTGCATTCTTCAAGAGGGGGGTTAAAATACTGCTTAACTTTAGGCTTTATAAGTTAAACATACATAGAAAAATTTCGGGGATAATCACAGAAAGAAATGAAAAAGAAATCCAAAAATAGGGAGGAAAAAAATCAAATAAGAAAACAAATCCCAAAACTAAAAAAGCAGGTGAGAAAAGAGAAAATGAAGCATATAAAGGCGGTGGTGGAAAATAGAAATGAAAAAATATGATGGTAGAAACAAATCCAAATATATCACAGTAAATGTAAACAGACTAAATTTGCCAATTAAAAGACAGAACATCGGATTAGATTTTTTAACAGCTATATGTTGTTTCCAAGAGATATAGTTAAAGAATAAAGGCATGAAAATGCTCAAAAGTAAAAGGATGGACAATTCTATACCACACAAATCCTAACAAGAAAGACTTGCATTACTATATTAATACAAGAAACAATAAGCTTTAAGGAAAATTACATTATCAGAAATAGAGAAGGTCATTACATGTTTACTAGGAATATATAACAATGCTTAATTTGGATATTCCCAATAAAATACCCTCAAAATATATAAAGCGAAAAAAAAAAGAGAGAGATAGAATTAAAAGGAGAAATTGACAAATCCACTACCATAGTTGACTATTAACACACTTCTTTCAATTATTGGTAGATCATAACAAAAACAAACCAGTATAAATAAATAAATTTTAACAACACAGTTAACAAACTTGATAATAGACATGTAGAACTCTGTATTCAACAATTAGAGAACACATATTCTTATAATTTATTCTTATAAAGCACATGGGAAGCATTCGAAATATTGATCACGTACTAAGCCATAAAACAAGTATAAACAAATTTCAAAGAGTTGTTATCACACAGACCACATCCTCAGACCATAATGCAATTAAGATAGATTTTAATAACAGAGAGATAAATTTTAAAATCCCCAAACATTTGGAAATTTAAAAACACATTTCTATATAACTCACAAGTCAAAGAAGTAACCATGATGGATGTTGAAGTACTTGAAACTGAACAAAAATGAAAATACTGCATAGCTGAACTTGTAGAAAAGCAGTATTTAGAGTGAAATTCATATCCTTAAATGCACAAATTAGAAAACAAGCAAGACTGAAAATGAATGAGCTCGATGTCCAATTTAAGAAATTAGAAAAAGAACAATAGAATAAACCCAAAAAATGTGGAAGGAAGGAGATCAAAAAAGATAAGAGCAGAAATTAAAGAAATAGAAAACAAAGACACAATAGAGAGGAGCAACAAAGCCAAAAGTTGGTTCTTTGAAAAGACCAATAAAATAGACAAACCTCTGGAGAGATTGATCAAGAAAAAAAGTGAGAAGGCACTAATCACCAATATCAGCAATGAAAAAGGAGACATAGCTACAGATTATATACAGCAGAGAATAAAAATATAAGGAAACTTTATGCCAATGAATTTGAAAACGTAGACAAAATGGACCAATTCCTAGAAAACCATATCTTACTGAAAACTCAAGAAGAAAAAGAAATCCTCAATAGTCCTACAACTATTAAAGGGATTGAAGTGGTAGTTAAAACTCTTCCCACCAAAAGAACAAACAAACAAAAATTAGGCAGAGTTTTCCTGTTGGTATGAGGATTACAGGTAGGTGAAGAGGTTTGATCCTCTTAGCCCTAGAGGTGTCCAGGTAGGACCTGAGGCAGTGGAGACCCTAGGCAGGCCACCTCTCTCTATGGGCAGCCTTCTCTGGAGATCCTTAGAGGGTGGCCCTTAGTAAAGTGGGGTCTGACAAATCCCTCTACAGTCCCTGCAGGTGGTGAGCACAAATAAGTAGCATCCAGCACTCAGTTACTGCTCTGTAAAATGTGCTAAGCCAAGAGGGCCAACAGGTGCTCTACCACTTGGACAGTCTCTTCAGTAGCCAGCTTCTGTAGTCTTCTGCTCAGTGAGGACAAGGGGCCTGTGGACCTGCTGGAGGAGTCAGTGTTCCAGTTTCCAAGAAATACCACACACAGCTCAAGTTGTGACTGGTTGGGATGGGGCTGGGTGCAGGCTGGCCAAGCAGGGGGCTTCTGGAGGATGTAGCTCCAGGTAGAAGCCCCGAAACTCTGTCTTCACGAATATCAGATACTTCTATCCGTTTGTAGCTGATGAACCCTTTTAATGGTGTCCAAGCTAGCTGCAGGGTGATGGTTCTAATAATGATGCATGTTCTGCAAATAAGAGCTTCATCATTATTTTGAAATAGTTAATATGAAAGCGTTCATGGATTTGAAATCTACTCACATTATCACAAGAAATTTTAACAATATATTTGTCAGTGAAACAAAAAGAAAAGTTGTTAGATATAATTTCAACTGTTTAACATTTTTGAACAATTTAAAAATTAGTTTAAATATTTTATTACTTACTTATACAAAGAAAGATTTTTGTTGATGGTAATTGTTAAGAATTTGAAGAACATCATTAAAAAGTCTTGGTTAGGATTTGTGTGTAGCCATTTCAAGCATAAAACCTTATATAAAATAAATGTTATGGAAGCAAATTTCAAGTTTCTCATTTAAAATTCTAAAAAGATTTTAATTTAGAAGTTTAACATTAACTCAATATTATAAAGGAAAACACCAGGCCAAGATGGTTTTGCAGGAGAGATCTATCAAACAGATCATTCCAGAGTCATACAGCATCTTCCAGAATTTTGTAAAAGAGGGAACACTCTCTGCCCCATTCTATGATACCAGCAGAACCTTAATGCCAAAAGAAAATAAGGACAGGATAAGAAAGAAAAATTAAAGACCAATTTCATTCATGGACACAGATGTGAAGATCCTGAACAAAATATTACCAAATCAAATCCAACACTGCATAAAAAATAAAAGACCATGACCAAATTGTGTTTACACAAGAAATGCAAAGGTGGTCTAATATGAGGGAAACCTGTGTCATTTACCACATTATCAGATTATTGGAGGAAAAAAAGATACAATCATCCTAAGAAATAGAAAAGGCATCTGATAAAAAATTCAATACCCTTTCATGGTTTAAAAAAATGATAAAACTTCTTAGCATAGAGTAATAGGATAGAACTTGCTTAACCTGATAAAACCTGTAGAAATCTATAGCGACACAGTATCATTCTTAACAAGGGAAAAGTTAGCAGTGTTTCCTCTAAAAGACACAACAAGACACAGATGCCCACTACCACCTTTGCTATTCAACACTGTACTGGATGTCCTGGCCGTCTCAGTAAGGCAAGAGAAATAAGTTAAAGGCCTAAAGATTGGAAAGGAAAAAACAAAACTATCATTACTTGTAGATGATATGGTTGTTAACATAGAAAACATAGGATATACAGACAACTTAAAAGGAACCAGGGCTCCTTGGAGAAATGGCTGATTCTAGGCCTAGGGCAGGAAAATGCAAGATGAATCTGGAGCATTTTATAGTGCTAGAAAGTAAAGAAGTGCTCAAAAACAAACGATGGGAGTGTGTCAAGAGGACCCAGGCGCCAACCTGAAAGAGCCCTCAGTGGCCAAAGCTGGAACAATTTGACCAACGAAACAAAGAACATGGCATTGGATTTATAACACAAACTATTAAATTAATATACATGAGCTCATACTGATATAAACAAGTGACTGAATAAATAATAAATAAATAAAGGATAAGAGCCAAATCTTCTTTACAGAAGAGTTTCAGATAATATATATATACACCCTCTTCCGGGAGCTGTAGCTTAATTCCTCCCCCTCTCCTTGAGGGTGGGCTAGAGTCTTCCAAAGCACAGAGTATGAAAAGGGAAAAAGCAACTTTCCACTGGAGAAACCTGGCAAACACCACCTCAACCAAGGGATGAAGGTTCACATCACTGGGGACGTCATGTGGGTACCATATGTCCCCGGAGATGATGTGATGAGAAAGGCATTTAAACTCTGGTGTTCTTTTCAAAAACAATGCCAGTCTAATTATGAGAAAAACTTTAGACAAATATAAATAGAGGGACATTCTACAGTATTTCTCAAAACTGTTAAGGTCATAAAAAAAAAGAGGGCAGCCTGAGAAAATGTCATAGACCAGAGGACACTAAGGAGACATAACAACTAAATGCAATATGGTATTTTGAATTGGATCCTAGAACGGAAAAAAGACATTAGTGGGAAAACTGATAAATCCATGTAAAGTCTGATCTTAGTTAACAGTAATAAAACAATGTTGCTGTCCAGGTGCGGTGGCTCACGCCTGTAATCCTAGCACTTTGGGAGGCTGAGGCAGGGGGATTGTTTGAGCTCAGGAGTTCGAGACCAGCCTGAGCAAGAACGAGACCCCATCTCTACTAAAAATAGAAAGAAATTAATTGGACAACTAAAAATATATAGAAAAAATTAGCCAGGCATGGTG
>NW_012152741.1:775300-779866 GCF_000956105.1 Propithecus coquereli
TTTTTAGTTGTCCAGCTAATTTCTTTCTATTTTTAGTAGAGATGGGGTCTCACTCTTGCTCAGGCTGGTCTCGAACTCCTGAGCTCAAACGATCCTCCCGTCTCGGCCTCCGAGAGTGCTAGGATTACAGGTGTGAACCACCACACCCGGCAGAAAGGACAGTTTTATATTACCTGTGTTACCTCTCCTACAACCCCAGACAGAACAGCAGGAAGAGAGATACTCTTTCTTCAGGAAAGAAGGGGGAAATGAGCAGTGGACTTTTCCTTAGACCCCAACACCAGGCCTACTCCAGTAAAACCCAGTGCCCATGGCCCAAGACTTCAGGCTGGTACCTGCAGACTGAGCCTCCAGGTTTGCCCAAGTGCCAGATAATATCCCACTGCTTCAGGTTCTAGGCCTGCCTGGCATACTCAGTGTCTAGGCCCAACTCAGTACCAGGCCAGCTCCCACAGACCCAGGGTCCAGGCCCATCCCAGGAGACCCTGGTGATAAACTGGACCCCATGCCACCAAGGCTCTGGGACCACCCCTGCAGACCCAGAATCCAGGCCAGTCCCTGTGGATGCAAAACTGAGGCTTGACACCATGGATTCAAGCTGCAGGCCTTTCCCAGCACCATGTTGACCTAGACATGAGGCAAGCCCCCATGGATACAAGATCCAAATATGCCCTTGTGGACTCAGGCTCCAGGCCCACCGCCGACATAAGCAATCGCCAGGTCCACCTGGCTCTAGGCCAAGCCCTGTGGACATAAGACATGAGGTCCACCCACCTCCTGATCCAGGAACCAGACTAGCCTGCCTGAGGACTATATCAGCAAGCCTACCCACAGACCATGCCAGATGGCCAGGGCCAGAATCTCTGGACAGACTGACTGGTGAAGGGCTTTCCCAAAGCCAGTCTGCAAAGACTAGAATAAGTCTCCATTTCTTTAAATATGCAGACACCAGTACACAGCCACAAGGATCAAAAACAATCAGGGAAACACAACACCAATAAAGGAACAAAATAAAACATTAGTAACCAACCCCAAAGAAGAGATTTATGAACTGGCTTACAAAGAATTCAAAATAATTATTTTAAGAAAGCTCAGCAAACTTCAAGAAAGCACAAAGAAACAATCCAATGATAGCAAGAAAAAAATAAATGACTGAACTGAGAAATTTAACAGAGAGATTGAAATTATAAAAAACATCAAATAGCTGGGCATGGTGATGCATGCTTGTAGTCCCAGCTACTTGGAAGGCCGGGGTGGGAGGATCACTTGAGCCCAGGAGTTTGAGGATGCAGAGAGCTATGATTGTGCCACTACACTCCAGCCTGGGCAACAGAGCAAGCCTCATCTCTAAAAAAAAAAAAAAAAAAAAAAAAAGAAAAAACAATGTTGCTTTCTTAGTTTTGATAAGTGTACCTGAGGAATATACAGGAACTCTGTGTACTATCTCTTTACTAATTTTCTGTAAATCTAAAATTATTCCAAAATAAAAAACTTGCTTAAAAATAGTAAGTTTAATAAAGCAAATGGTTATAATACTAATACACAAAAACCAACTTCATTTCTACATACCTGCAAAAGAGATAAAAACACATTAAGTTAAAAGATCCCATTTATAATAGCAGCAAACCAATAAAGTATCAAGAAATAAATCTAACACAAGATATTCAAGACCTTACATAGAAAATTATAATGCTCTGCCAAAGGATGTTCAATAATTTATTTAAAATAGAGGGATATATCATGTTCATAGGTAGGAAGGCTCAATACCATAAACATATCAATTCTCTTCAAACTGATCTATAGAGTCATTGCAATTCCAAAATTTTTATAGAACATGACAAGCTGATTCTGAAATGTGTCTCAAAAAACAAAAGGCTAAGAATACATGATACTCTTCAAGAAAAATAAGATGGGAAGGTTTTGCTTCATCAAATATCAAGATTTATTATGAAGGCAAAGTAATTCAGGTGGTATGGTACTAGTTCAGGGACAAAAAGTTGGCCAATAGCAAAGGGAGCCCACAAACAGACCTATACAGATACGGAACTTCGATATTTCAGAGATGGAGCTTCAGATCATTATGCTACAGCTACGTGAAAAACAGTGGAACCAGCTCCCTGCCTTATACCACACAAAACCCAATTCCAGTTGGATTAAGGACTTAAATGTGAAAAGTAAACTTTTAAATTTTTATTAGAGAAAATAAAGAATATGTTTATGACTGTAGGTTAGCGAAGACAAGACAAAAAATTGCCAGTTATAATAGAGAAAAGATTAATTTGTTCAACTCAATTAAAGATAAGAATTTCTGTTCATGTATAGACACCATAAAGAAAAAAAGCCCCAAACAGAAAGAAGATATTCAACACATACAACTGACAAATGATGTGTCCAAAATAATTAAAGAACTTCTACAAATCATTAAAAATGATTTAAAAATTTTTTTAAATGGGCAACAGATATTATTATAATAGTCCTTTTGTAGAAGAGGAAACATGTGGGGCTAAGAACCATGCAAAGATGCTCAACCACATTAATGACTGGGAAAATGCTAATGAGTCCACAGTGAAATTATCATTTCACACTCACTATAATGACAAAAATGAAGAAGTGGGACAATATAAAGTGTATGAGGGCATGGAACAATGGGATCTCTTATACATTGCTGAAAGGAGTGTAAATTGGTACCATCAGTTTAGAATATAGTTTGGCATAATCCTCAAGCTGGACTTTCACATGTACTATTAGCCAGCAATTCCATTCCTCGGTATACACCTTAGAAAAATGGATGTGTAGGTGTCCTAGGAGGCATGTATAAGAATGTTCATAGTAGCACTGTTCACAAGAGCAATAAAGCTGGAAATGACCCAAATGTCCAATAACAGATAAATGGATAATTTATTTTATGATCACACAAGGAAATATTATACAGCAATATTGAAAAAACTACAGCTACATGCAACAACATAGGTGAATCTTAAAAACATACCATTGAGTGAAAAAAGTAGGTCACAGAAGACCACATACAGTATGATACTATTTTTACAAAGCTGACAACCAAGCCAAATAAACAATGTATTGGTTAAACATCCTCACAAACATGAAAAAAATCTCATACATCAAAAAGAGCAAGTGAATGTTAAACACAAGACTTAAGAGAGTAGTAATTTTGGTGGGGAATGGAACAGAAAATGGGTAGATACTATAATGTTCTTGGGTGGGGTTGTGAGTTCCTGGATTTCATTATGTTATGATCTTTATAACATGTGCGTATAATGTATATTTTTTTTATCGTATATCTAATATATGTTATGTGACCAAAAGAATAGAAGAAAATGAGGAATAACTCTTTTGGAGAGTTTTTCTGCTAGGGAAATTGAGAAATAAAGTCATAACTGCAAGGGCATGGGGAATGAAGAGGGTTAAAAAACTTTTTTAAATAGGAGCAATAGAAGATTGGTGGAATGGCAGAGCAAGGACTTCGGGGAACTCACTTTCCCTCTAAAACAATGAAAATATGGGCAAACCAACTAAAATCAACCATTTTAGAACTTTGGCAAGTAAACAAAGCCACAGAATAAAGTAAAAATCATCTATCCAAGAGAAACTAACTGAAGCTTGGCAAGATAGTGTAGTCCGTGATATTTTATTTGTGGCTATTCCCATCCTCCCTCCCCACCCCTCCTCAGCTCAGTGGTGCAGTATCCAAAAGGTGGCCAAATTCCAGGCAACAGAGAAATCTGACCACTTTGGGACATTAAAAGGAAATCCTGGAGAACAAGATAAGACAACCATAGGGAACACTGAAAAGCTCTGACATATTCCTAGGGATCTAAAGGGCTATGCACATACTCAAGGCTATGTGCATGCCCAGGAAAGAGCTTGCAAAGGAGAGGACCCAAGTCACTTACCTCTGTCTCACTATGAGGCCCCGTGTAAGCAGAAAGTGAAAGCTAAGGCTGTCCTGTACACTGGCTGGAGTTTGAAGGCATGCTTTCTCACATATATCCTCTTGGCAAAGGGTGGAAGACATATAGGCAAGGCATGTATTGGCTGATCAGTGAATTATATTTACCCAGATGTGACCCTTAGGAATCCAGGTTTAAAAATAAAAACAAGAACATTTCTAAAAAAGAAAAAGGCTAGCAGACAACTCGGGGGCCACATAATGCAGGGAATATAGAATCCACCAAATTAGTCCAGAAAAGTCACAAAACAAACAAACAGCAACAAGAAAAATAACTACAACAACAGCAACAAAAACAAAATCAAACAACAACAAACCTTAGGAGTCCAGATGTCAGCAAGATGGCAGAATAGGACTTTCCAGTGCTTGTCCCCCTGCAGAAACATCAATTTGAATAACTATCCATGCACGAAAATACTTCACGAGAGCTAAGGAGAGCAGGTGACAGATTACAGCACCTGGGTATGGCACAGAAATAAGAAAAGACACATTGAAGAGGGTAGGAAGGACAGTTTTATTTTTATTTATTTATTTATTTTTTTGAGACAGAGTCTCACTCTGTTGCCCAGGCTAGAGTGCCGTGGCATCAGCCTAGCTCA
>NW_012152741.1:782661-782941 GCF_000956105.1 Propithecus coquereli
GCCCAGGAGTTTGAGGTTGCTGTGAGCTATGATGATGCCACTGCACTCTAGCCTGGGCAACAGAGCAAGGCCCTCTCTCAAAAATAAATAAATAAATATCAATTGTATGGCATGGTGACTATAGTTAATAACAATGTATTATATTCTTGAAAGTTACTAAAAGGCTAGATTTTAAGTTTTCTCACCACAAAAAATGAAAAGTATGTGAGGTAATGCATATGTTAATTACCTTGATTTAGCCATTCTACAATGTATACATATTTTAAAACATTACATTTTA
>NW_012152741.1:783270-786525 GCF_000956105.1 Propithecus coquereli
ACTACACTCCAGCCTGGGCAACAGAGCAAGCCTCTGTCTCTAAAAAAAAAAAAAAAAAAAAAAAAAAGAAAGAAAGACAAGAAAGGAAAGAAAAGAAAAGAAAAGAAAACAAAAGAAAAGAAAAGAAAAGAAAAAGAAAAGAAAAAGAAAACAAACAAAAACTCTGGAGCTGGAAAATATAATTAATGAAATGAAAAATGGAATAGATAGCATTAACAGCAGAACTGATCAAGCAGAAGCAAGAATCTGTGAACTTGAAGACAGGTTATTTGAAAATACACAATAAGAAGAAAAAAGAAAAAAGAATGACAAGGAATTAAGAAAGCTTATGGGATTTATAGTATAGCATCAAAAGAGCAAAATTTTGAATTATATTCTTTGTGAAAGAGAAGAGAGAGACAAAAGAACAGAAAGCTTACTTAAAGAAATAATAGCAGAGGCCAGGCGCGGTGGCTCATGCTTGTAATCCTAGAACTCTGGGAGGCTGAGGTAGGAGGATCACTTGAGCTCAGGAGTTCAAGACCAGCCTGAGCAAGAGGCAGACCCCGTCTCCACTAAAAAATAGAAAAAAATCAGCCAGGCATGGTGGCGCATGCCTGTAGTCCCAGCTACTCAGGAGTCTGAGGCAGGAGGATCCCTTGAGCCCAGGAGTTTGAGGTGGCTGACACTACTGCACTCTAGCCCAGGCAATAGAGTGAGACTCTGTCTCAAAAAAAAAAAAAAAAAAAAGAAAGAAAGAAAGAAAAAAGAGAAATAATAGCAGAAAACTTTCCAAATTTGGAGAAAGATATAAATATCTAGGTACAGAAAGTTCAAAGTTCTCCAATGAGATTAAATTAAAATAAGACTACAATAAGACATATTATAATCAAACTGTCAAAAATTAAGGATAAGCTGGGCATGGATGTGTGTGCCGATAATACCAGCTACTTGGGAGGCTGAGGCAGAAGAATTGCTTGAGCCCAGGAGTTCAATACCAACCTACGAGAGATCTCATCTGAAAAAAGAAAATCAAGGACAAGGACAGTATCCTGAAAGCAGCAAGAGAAAAGAAGCAAATAACATGTATGGGGATTCTAATAAGGCTAGCAGTGGATTGCTCAGCAGAGACCTTACAGGCCAAGAGAGAGTAGGATGGTATTCAACATGCTGAAGGAAAACAACTTCCAACCAATACTGTACCTGGCAAAGCTGTTCTTCAGAAATGAGGGAGAGATAAAGACTTTCCCAGGAAAACAAAAGCTGAGGGAGTTCATCCATACCAGATCTGTCTTATAAGAAATGCTAAAGAGAGTTCTTCGAGCTGAAAGAAAAGGATGCTAATTAGTAAAAAAAAACATATGAAAGTATAAAACTCACTGGTAAAAGTAAGTCAAATTCAGAATGCTATAATATTGTAATGGTGGTGTTTAAATCACTTACATCTTTAGCATAAAGGTTAAAAGACAAAACTATTAAAAATAATTATCTACAATAATTTAAGGGATATACAATATAAAAAGATGTAAATTATGACATCAAAACATAAAATGTGATGGGGGTGGAGGTGGAGTAAAAGTGCAGAGTTTTTTAATGTAATCAAAATTGTTATCAGCTTTAAATATCCAGTTATAATTATAAGATGTTTTATGTAAACTTCATGGTAACCACAAAGCAAAAACCTATAGTAGATACACAAGAGAGGAAAAGAAAGGAGAATCAAAGCACACTACTAGAGAAAGATCACCTAATCACAAAAGAAAAGAGCAAAAGAGGAATAAAGGATCAAAGGATCTACAAAACAACCAGAAAACAATTGACAAAATGGCAGTAGTAAGTCCTTACCTATTAATAATTACCTTGAATGTAAATAGATTAAATTATCCAATCAAAAGGCACAGAGTGGCTGAATGGATAAAAAGACAAGATGCAAACTATATGCTGTCTATAAGAGACTCACTTCAGGACACATAGACTAAAAGTGAAGCGATGGAAAAATAGATTCCATGCAAATGGAAACCAAACGACAGTAGTGGTAGCTAAACTTATATCAGATAAAATAGATTTTAAGTCAAAAACTGTAAAAAGAGACAAAGAAGATCATATAATGATAAAGGGTTCGTTCGTCAAGAGGATATAACAAATAGCTGGGTGTGATGGCTCACGCCTATAATCCTAGCTACTCAGGAGGCTGAGGTGGGAGGATCACTTGAGCCCAGGAGTTCAACGCTGCAGTGGACTGTGATTGTGCCACTGCGCACCAGCCTGAGTGACAGAGTGAGACCACATATCTATTTTAAAAAAAGAAGATATAACAATTGTAAATATATGTGTACCCAACATTAGAGTACCTAAATATATAAAGCAAATATTAATACATCTGAAGGGAGAGATAGACTGCAATGCAATAATAGTAGGGAATCTCAATACCCCACTTTCAGCCATGAACAGATCATCCAGACAGAAAATCGATAAGGAAACATTGAACTTAAACTATACTTTAGACCAAATGGACCTAACAGACATATAAAACATTCCATCCAATAGCAGCAGAGTACGCGTTTTTCTCAAGAGGACACGGATCATTCTCCAGGACAGATCATATACTACACAATAAAACAAGTCTTAAATGTAAGAAGACTGAAATCATATCAAGTATCTTTTCTGTCCACAATGATATGGAAATAAAAATCAGTAACAAGAGGAATTTCAGAAAATTCACAAATATTAATACATGGTAATGAAACAATATGCTCCTGAACAATTAATGAGTCAAAGGACAAATCAAAAGGGAAATTTAAAAATACCTTGAGACAAATGAAAATGGACATACAACATACCAAAACTTATGAGATGCAGCAAAAGCAGTTCTAACAGGGAAATTTATAGCAATAAACATCTATACCAAAAAAAAGAAAGATCTCAAATGAACAACCTAATATTATACCTCAAGGAACTAGAAAAAGAAGAACAAACTAAGTCCAAAGTTGGTAGACAGAAGAAAATTATAAAGATCAGAACATATGAGCCCAGGAGTTTGAGGTTGCAATGAGCTATGATGATGCATAGCATTCTAGCCTAGGCAAGAGTGAGACCCTGTCTCAAAAAAAAAAAAAAAAAATCAGAGCATAAATAAATGCCATAAAGACTAGAAAAAAATAGAAAAGATCAACAAAACTGGCCAGGTGTGGTGGCTCACACCTGTAATCCTAGCACTCTGGGAGGCCGAGCTGGGAGTATTGCCTGAGCTCAGGAGTTCGAGACCAGCCTGAGCAA
>NW_012152741.1:788896-795916 GCF_000956105.1 Propithecus coquereli
GAGACAGGTTTCACTCTGTTTCCCAGGCTGGGGTGTAGTAGTGGAATCACAGCTCACTGCAGCCTCAAACTCCTGGCCTCAAGCAATCCTCCCACCTTAGCCTCCCAAGTAGCTGGAACTATAGGTGTATGTAACCACACCCAGCTATTTTTTTTTTCTGTAGAGACAGGGTCTCACCATGTTACCCAGGCTGGTCTTGAACTCCTGGACTCAAGCGATCCTCCCACCTTGGCCTCCCAAAGTGCTGGGATTACAGGTGTGTGTCACTGCACCTAGCCAGACTATAAATATTTTCAAAGTACAAAAAGAAACCATATCTAAAATATTAAAGGAAACTATGAGAACAATGTCTCACCAAATGGAGAATATCAATAAAGAGATAATTTATAAAAAAGGATCAAATAGAAAATATGAACTTAAAACGTACAAAAACTAAAATAAAACATTTATTACAGGGGCTCAACAACAGAGTTGAGCTTTCAGGACAGTGAAAGAGTAAATCTGATGATAGGTCAATAGAGATTATCCATTCTGAGAAACAGAGAGAAAAACAAAGAAAGAAAAACAAGAGCCTCACAGACCTGTGGGATGCCATCAAGCTTATCAACATATATACAATGGAGTCCCAGAAGAGGAGAAAGAGAAAGGGCTGAAACTTCTCAAATTTGATAAAAACTATTAATCAACACATTCACAAAGCTCAAAAAGAACAAACTTAAAGAGATTCACACTAGGCACATCATGGTGAAACTGACAAAAGCCAAAGATAAAAATAAAATTTTAAAAGTAGCAAGAGAAAATGATTTATTGCATGTAAGGGATTCTTAATAAGATTCACAGCTTACTCTCATCAGAAACCATGCAGGCCAGAAGACAGTATCATGACGTCTTTGAAATGCTGAAAGAAGAAGACTATCATCCAAGAATTCCATATCTAACTAGAGTATCCTTTGAAAATGAAACAGAAGTTAAGATAAACAAAAACAGAGAGAATTTGTTACTAGCAGACACACTAATTTTAGTGTGTCCTACAAGACACACTAATTTCAGGGTGAAATTAAAGGACTAAATAGTAATATAAGGTAACTACACAGGTATTATGAAAGAAAGTATTTTTGTTTGTAACTCTTTTATTCAATTGCTTCTTGGCCTTTGGCTAAAATCAAGTGTAACTCTTTTATTCTCCTTTCTGTTTTAAACAACAACTGCATAAAGTAATAATAATAAAACTGTGTCAATGGGCTTATAATGTATAAGGAAAATAATTTGTATAATACTACAAAGAAGATGGGAGGGAATATAGATATATTGGAACAAAGCTTTTATATACAGTCGTGTATCACTTAATGACAGAGACATGTTCTGAGAAATGTGTCATTAGGCCATTTGATCATGGTGCAAACATCGCAAAGTGTACTTCCACAAACCTAGATGGTATAGTCTACTACACACACCTAGGCTATATGGTATAGCCTATTGCTCCTAGGCTACAAACCTGTACAGCATGTTACTGTACTGAATACTGTAGGCAACTCTAACACAATGGTAAGTATTGGCATATCTAAACATAACTAAACATAGAAAAGGTAGAGTAAAAATACAGTATGAAATATAAAAAAAATGGTATACCTGTATAGCGTACTTACCATGAATGGAGCCTACAGGACTGGAAGTTGTTCTGGGCCAGTGTGTGAATGGTGAGTGAATGTGAAGGCCTAGGACATTACCGTACACTACTGTAGACTTCATATACACTGTACACTTAGGCTGCACTAAATTTATAAAAATACTTTTCTGTCTTCAATAACAAATTAACCTTAGCTTACTGTAACTTTACTTTATAAACTTTTTAATTATTTAAAACTTTTTGACTCTTTTGTAATAACACTTAGCTTAAAACAAAAATACATTGCACAGCTATACAAAAATATTTTCTTTCTTTATAGCTTTATTCTATAAGCTTTTTTCTATTTTTAAAAATTCTTATTGTTTTTCACTTTTTAAAGTTTTTTGTTAAAAAACTAAGGTACAAACACACATGTTAGCCTAGACCTACATAGGGTAAGGATCATCAAGACATCACTAGGTGAGAGGAATTTTTTTAGCTCCATTAATAATCTCATGGGACCACTGTCATACATGCAGTCCATTGTTGACTGAAATGTCATTATGTGGCACATGACTGCACTATTTGAAATTAAGTTAGTATTAATCCAAAATAGATTGTTTTAAGTTATGGTGTTAATTCTATTACCCAGAACAATCACTAAGAACTTAACTCAAAAAAATGTAGTTAATAAGGGAATTAAAAAGTTGCCATAGGCCGGGCGCGGTGGCTCACGCCTGTAATCCTAGCTCTCTGGGAGGCCGAGGCGGGCGGATTGTTTGAGCTCAGGAGTTCCAAACCAGCCTGGGCAAGAGCGAGACCCCGTCTCTACTAAAAATAGAAAGAAATTAATTGGACAACTAAAAATATATAGAAAAAATTAGCCGGGCATGGTGGCGCATGCCTGTAGTCCCAGCTACTCGGGAGGCTGAGGCAGGAGGATTGCTTGAGCCCAGGAGTTTGAGGTTGCTGTGAGCTAGGCTGACGCCGTGGCACTCTAGCCCGGGCAACACAGTGAGACTCTGTCTCAAAAAAAAAAAAAAAAAACCAGACAAAGACATTACAAGAAAAGAAAATTGCAGACCAATATCCCTTATGAATATAGATGGAAAAATCTCAACAAATTACTAGCAAATCAAGTCCAGTATTATATAACGTGACCAAGTGGGATTTATCTCAGGAATCAAAGGTTGATTTATCATCTGAATATTAATCAATGTAATATACCATATTAATAGCATAAAGCATGAACTCCACATGATCATCTCTATATACAGAAAAAAGCATTTGACAAAATCCAATACCCATTCATGGGTAATGAAAACATTCAACGAATTAGGACCAGAGGGAAACTTCCTCAACTTGATAAAGGGTATCTACATAAAACCCACAGCTAACATCATGCTTAATCAAGAAAGACTCAATACTTTCCCCCTAAGATCAGGAGCAAGACAAGGACCTCTGCTCTCATCACTTCTAGTCAACATTGTACTAGAAAGAAGGTCTAGCCAGGGCAATTAGGCAAGAAAGAAAAATAAAAGTCATCCAGATAGGAAAGGAAAAAGTTAAACTATCTCTATTTGCAGATAATATGATCTCGTATATAAAAAATCCTAAGGAATATACCAAAAAACTATTTGTACTAACAAACAAGTTCAGCAATGTGGCACAATAGAAGATCAATAAACAAAAATCAACTATATTTCTATATACTAGCAATGAACAATCAAAATATGAAATTAAGAAAAAATCCCATTTATAATAGCATCAAAAAGAATAAAATGTCTAGGAATAAATTTAACAAAAGAACTACAAGACTTGTACACTGAAAACTACAAAACACTCCTGAAAGAAATTAAAGATCTAAATAAATAGAAGAACATCCCCTGTTCACAGACTGGAAGACAACATTGTTAAATGCCAATACTCCCCAAATTGGTAAATAGATTTGACACAACTCCTATGAAAATTCTAGCTGTTTTTTTTTTTTTAAAGAAATTGACAAGCTGACCCTAAAATTCATATGGAAATGCAAGGATAGCCAAAACAATCTCGAAAAAGAACAAAGTTAGAGGACTCTCACTTCCTGATTTCAAAACGTATTACATTGCTATAGTAATCAAGACAGTGTGGTCTGGCATAGTGACAGACATACAGGGTCAATGGAATAGAACTGAGCGTCCAGAAATTAACCATTACACGTATATGATTTATGGTCAATTCTTTTTTTGTTGTTGTTTTTAGAGATGGGGGTCTTGCTGTGTTACCCAGGCTGGCCTCAAACTCCTGGCCTGAAGAGATCCTCCCACCTCAGTCTCCTGAGTAGTAGGAATACCGCGCCCAGACTATGGTCAATTGATTTTTGACAAGGTTGCCAAGACAATCCAATGGGAAAAAGAATATTTTTTCAACAAATGGTGCTGGGAGACTAAGGAGACATGACGACTAAATGCAATGTGAGAGCATGAATTAGATTCTAGAAGATAAAAATAGTATTAGTGGAAAAACTAATGAAATCTAAGTTCTGTAATTTCGTTAACAGTACAGGCATACCTCATTTTATTGCGCTTTGCAGATAATGTGTTTTTTTACAAATAGAAGGCTTTTGGCAACCCTGCATCAAGCAAATTTATCAGTGCCATTTTTTTCAACAGCATATACTCACTTAGTGTCTGTCTCACATTTTGGTAATTTTTACAGTATTACAAACTTTTTCTTATTATATCTCTTATGGTGATCTGTGATCAGTGAGCTTTAATGTTACTATTGTATTTCTTTTGGGGCGCCACGAGCTGCACCCACATAAGATGGTGAACTTAATTAATACATGTTGTATTTTGACTGCTCCACTAACTGGTCATTCCCCCATCTTTCTCCCTCTCTTCAGGCCTCCCTATTCCCAGAGACAGAACAATATTGAGTTTAGGCCAATTAATCACCCTACAGTGGCCTCTAAGTGTTCAAGTGAAAGGAAGAGTTGCATGTCTCTCACTTTAAATCAAAGGCTAGAAATGATTAAGGCTAGTGAGGAAGGCATGGCAGAAGCTGAGATAGGCTGAATGTAGGCCCCTTGAGCCAGTTAGCCAAGTTGTGAATGCAAAGGAAAAGCTCTTGAAGGAAATCAAAAGTGTTACTCCAGTGAATAAATGAGTGATAAGAAAGTCAAACAGTCTTATTGCTAATATGGAGAAAGTTTTAGTGGTCTGGAGAGATCAAACCAGTCATATCATTCCCTTAAGCCAAAGCCTAATCTAGAGCAAGGCCCCAACTCTCTTCAATTCTGTGAAGGCTGACAGAGGTGAGGAAACTGCAGAAGAAAAGTTGGAAGCTAGCAAAGGTTGGTTCACGAAGTTTAAGGAAAGAAGCTGTTTCTGTAACATAAAAGTGCAAGGTGAAGCAGCAAGTGATGTAGAAGCTGCAGCAAGTTATCCAGAAGATCTAGCTAAGATAACTGATAAAGGTGGCTACACTAAACAACAGATTTTACATGTATATAAAAGAGCCTTCTAGCAGAAGAAGATGTCATCTAGGACTTTCATAACTGGAGATGAGAAGTCAATGCCTGGCTTCAAAGGACAGGCTGACTTGCTTGTTAGGGGCTAATGCAACTGGTGACTTTGAGCTGAAGTCAATGTTCATTTACCATTCTGAAAATCCTAGGGCCATTAAGAATTATGCTAAATCTACTCTGCCTGTGCTCTATAAATGGAACAACAAGGCCTGGATGACAGCACATCTGTTTATAGCATGGTTTGCTGTGTATTTTAAGCTCACTGTTGAGACCTACTGCTCAGAAAAAAAAAAAAAGATTCCTTTCAAAATATTACCACTCATTGACAATGCACCTGGTCACCCAAGAGCTCTCATGGAAACGTACAAGGACATTCATGTTGGTTTCATGCCTTCTAACACAATGGCCATTCTGTAGCCCATGGATCAAGGAGTAATTTTGACTTTCAAGTCTTATTATTTAAGAAATACATTTCATAAGGCTACACCTGCTATAGATAGTGATTCTTCTGGGCAAAGTAAATTGAAAATCTTCTGAAAGGACTCACCATTCTAGAAGCCATTCATTTGTGATTCATGGGAGGAGGTCAAAATATCAAAATTAACAGGAGTTTGGAAGAAGTTGATTCCAATCTTCATAGATGACTTCAAGGGGTCCAACACCTCAGTAGAGGAAGTAACTGCAGAGGTGGTGGAAACAGCAAGAAAACTAGAATTAGAAGTAGAGCCTGAAGATGTGACTGAATTCCTGCAATCTCATGACAAAATCTGAAAGAATGCAAAGTTGCTTCTTATGGATGAACAAAGAAAGTGGTTTCTTGAGATAGAATCTACTCCTGGTGAAGATGCTATGAACATTGTTGAAATGACAACAAAGCATTTGGAATATTACATAAACTTAGTTGATAAAGCAGCAGCAGGGTTTGAGAGGATTGATTCCAATTTTGAAACAAGTTCCACTGTGGGTAAAATGCTATCAAACAGTATCACATGCTACAGAGAACACTTTCGTGAAAGGAAGAGTCAATTGATATGGCAAACTTCATTACTTGATTGTTATCTTTTTTTTTTTTTTGAGACAGGGTCTTGATCTGTTACTTGGGCTAGAGTACAGTGGTGTCAACATAGCCCAGTGCAACCTCAAACTCCTAGGCTCAAGCAATCCTCCTGCCTCAGCCTCCCCAGTAGCTAGGACTACAGTAGTACATGCCACCACGCCAGGCTAATTTTTGTATTTTTATTTTTTGTAGAGACAGGGGTCTCACTATGCTGTCCAGGCTGGTCTCAAACACCTAGCCTCAAGTGATCCTCCCACCTCAGCCTCCCAAAGTGCTGAGCATGAGCCACAGTGCCCGACCTCATTGTTATCTTATTTTAAGAAATCGCCACAGCCACCTCAACCTTCAGCAACTAGCAACCACTACCCTGATCAATCAGCAGCCATCAAAATCAAGGCAAGACTCTCCACCAGCAAAAAGATTACAACTCACTGAAGGCTCAGATGATCATTAGCATTTTTTAGCAATAAAGTATTTTTAAATTAAGGTATGTACATGTTTTTAGACATAATACTAATATACACTTAATAAACTACAGTGTAGTATAAACATAACTTTTATGTGCACTGGAAAACCAAAAAAGTTGTGTGACTCACTTTATAGTGTTGGTCTGGAACTGAACCTGCAATATCTCTGAGGTATGCCTGTATTGCAATTAATTTTTAAATTTTGATACTTAAACTGTAGTTGTATAATTTCTTAACATTTGGGGAATCTGAGTGAAGGATAGATGGGAATTCTTTCTATAATTTTTACAACGTTTTTTAAAGCCTCAAATTACTTTTTTAAAAAGTTTTAAAATTCTAAAAACATTTATTGAATAAGGATTCTTTTCCCCAGTATATG
>NW_012152741.1:798027-823007 GCF_000956105.1 Propithecus coquereli
CCCGCCTCGGCCTCCCAGAGAGCTAGGATTACAGGCATGAGCCACTGCGCCCGGCCCTTTTCTTCTTTCTTATCCTAGCCACTAGACCACGAGGGAGCATAAAACTTTAGAATGTCCCACCAGACATTCAATGTTAGTGAAAAACCAGTTCATTTGTCCCTTTATTCATTCAACAAACATTTATTGAGAAAGTCTACTATGTGCCAAGCACTGTTTTAGGTAATAGGTATACATTAGGAAACAAAAAAGACAAAAATCCCTGCCCTTCTGGAACTTACAATTGAGTGAGAGAGCAGGACAATAAACAAACATAATAAAAAGGTTAATGATATGTTATGTAAAGAGTACTGTGGAATATATAGAGCAGGGTCATGTTAGGGGAGAGCTGCTATGTTAAACAGGATGGTCAGGGTAGCCCTCTGAGAAAGTGACATCTGAGTAGAGGCCTGAAGGAAGTAGGAGTGTGAGCCTTGTGGATATTCAGGAAAAGAGCATTCTAGGTACAGAGAATGGTCCAGTACAAAACCCCCGAGGTGGAAGTGTGCCTAATGTGTTCAGGTAACATTAAGGAGGCCAGAATGGATGGAATCGAGTGAGCAAGGGAGGACAGTGGTAGGGGAGAAGGTCAGAGAGATTAGGGGACCAGATCATGGATATTATATACTGATTTCTCCAGAAATTCAATAACCATATAAATTGAAGGACGATTGCACATTGTTTTGTTTAGAATTTTATGAGGAATTGTTCATCATTTAGGAAAATTGCATCACCCTACCTGTGGCTTCTGAGTCACCAATCAACACACATGTAGCTGTCACATTCACAGATGCAAGTATCATTATGTGTAAGACCATTTCCTTATGTCCTCTAGTGGAGTCATATCCCAGTCTTTACATACTGAAATACACTTTATTGTATTATAAATTACTCTTCCTTTACTTCTCCCTTATATTACAATTAGGGCATTATAATGGTTCTCAGTGAATTATGTGTGTAGATAGATTTTATTTTCTATGTACTTCATTTCAGAATAGTGAAGCATTTCAAGCATTTCAAAATATACCTTATAAAAATGGAGTGTTGGGTCCAATAGGTATGAGAACAACCAAAGCACAGCAAGAAAATGAAGGAAGTATTCAGAAGCCAGGATGAGAATGGAGGGGATTTTGCTGATGACGGAAGGTGAGTTCCAGAAGGCGTGGTCAAAGGATTTCAGGGTGGAGACAGGAAGGAGGATGTCCAGGGCTGTATGAAGAAGTAACCAGGCGATCTCTAGGCTATTTGTGGTGACTCACATTCTATAGGATAAAGGGCCATTAAAAAGTGTTTTCTAATGTAATTTGTTCCCCACCCTGGGTATCTCTACCTATTTAACAGAGTAGGCTGGGGAACAAAGAGGGTTCTCTCCTCAATGAGACCAGAAGCAGCCCCAAGCCAGGCTCCATTTTTTACCCACAGAACAGGTGGGAGCCTCAGGTTATGTTCATAGGTGCCCTCAGACCAAGCTCATTGCTATAAACAATACACCTCTAACTTCTTTTTCTTCTTTCTTAAAAAAGAGGAAAAACAATAACAGAGAAAGACAAAAAAGCATTCAGAAAGAAGATTCAATGGGGAAAGGGTCAGAGACAGGGAGAAAACAAAGACAGAAACCAAGAGGGGCAACATTCTTTTCAATCAAGACAGTCATTATTTATTAAAAAAAAAATGTCCAAGGGTTGGGTGCTGGGCAAAGTGACGCACATGCATTGTCTCAAGCAGAGAGTATTAGACCCCATTTGACAGATGAGGAAGCTGAGGCCCAGATGGGTGAAGTAGATGGCTCAAGGTGTTATAGCTAGTTGTAACTGGTCGGGTCAGGATTCAGCTTCTATGTCTGGGATGACTAGTCTGTCTGAGAGGGAGACAGACAGAAAGAGACGGAGACTGGCCGGAGGGGGTGGGGCGGGATATGGAGACAGGCACGCACGCAGACGATCATGTGAGCTGCAGACCTGCACAGAATCGTTTCCCAAGACACTGGGGCGGGCACAGGTGCTCCGCAGGGTATTCACCTGGTTGCCGTTTGGGGCCGCAGGAGAACTCGGCCTCCCTTTGCTACCCTCGCGATTCTCTGCAACCCGCTGACCTAGGGTTGAGAGGCCGCCCAGGTAAAAGCTCCCCCAAATCCCATCCCTCAGGCGCTCCGCTTCGGCCTATTCCCGCCGCTACTCCCCCCAGCCCGGTCTTTACGACCGCTCACCTGACACCTCTAGGCGCCGTCGGTGCCGCGGCTGCCGAGCGAACAGATACAAGGGGCCGGCAGCGAGATCTCGAGAATACACTGGACGCGTCCCTCCCTCCGGCTGGAGCGCGAGCCGGGCCACAGGCCTACACCGCTACCGACGGCTCCCGGACTCCCATTGGAGGAGTGCCCTCCTGCCTTCCCTAGGATTGGCTGCAGATGGAAACACTTTATTTTTACCCCCTAGGCTGGGATCCGAGCAGAAGAAAACTCCGCCCCTTCAGGGACTCTCATTGGTTTGCGAGCCAAGTCCACCCTTTACTAGGATTGGCCAGGAAAGGAGAGCTCGTCATTGCCCTTTGCTTGTCTATCCGACAGCGTTTTGGGGCTTAGTTGCGAATACGCAGGCGCGAAGCCCGAAGCCAGGCCAGGCGTGAGTCACCGAATAATCGGAGACCCGCGGCTTCTTGACGTCTTACTCTGCGTAAGCCACCTTGCACTTCCACCGCTCTGCTAAGAGACAGGACTCTGCCCCCAGTCGCTCCACACCCATCTGCAGGGATTTCTGAGCTAGGTTGCTCTCGCTCAAAGTGAGCAGAGTTCCTAGTTCTCCGGAGGATGAGGTAGTTTTGGGCGTGTGGCGCGTCACTCACTAGCCCCTGCTACTTACTAAGACATTGGTCAACTGACAGCCTCGCTAGGAGCCTCAGTTTAACCATCTTTGAAATGGGAAGATATTTAAATTTTTCCTCAGAATGTTGTGAAGATTAAATGAGGGAACATAAATTAATTGTCTGGGGCATGAATAATTGAGGTCTCTCCTCCCAATTCTTGCCTTTCCCAATGTTCAGGTGAGGGACCTATGGCCCAGAGAAGCAAACTTGAAGTCACACAGCAATAAAACCCAGAATAAAACGCAAGTTTCCATCTTCCAAAGGAAAACTGTTTAATAAGGAAGGAGAGAGGGGAAGGACCCTCCTATTAGCAGAGGTTCCTAATTTGGTTTTCAAAGACCTCCAGTTGAGTCTGGGGACAGAGTTTGGAGGGGTCCATGAATTTGGATGGGAACAAATTTACATCTTTATATTCTCTCTCCTCTAACTGAAATTTAGCGTTTTTTTCAATAAAGAATGTAACTAACCATAGTAGTACTAGCAGTATTGGTGACTGTCACCAATAGAAATCAGAGATTTTTCATATCACATTATAGATGTTGCAGGTCTCTTGAAATACCACATAATCTCATCACTATTTTAAAATCATGATAGTCATGAGACCCTCCATTAGATCTTATGATTTAATAGATTAATGGGGAGCATATGTATTACTATAGCACATATTCGCTTTTTCCATATTTTAATAACTTTATTTCAATATGTTTCCTTTGTAATTTTTCTAGGTATTTTACGAATTTAAAAGATTTTTTTATCTGAGAAAAGGTCCACAGGCTTCACTAGGTCACCAAAGGGGTTCAAGGCACAAAAAATGTTAAGAATATTTGTCTTCAACTCTGGGCTTCAGGAGGACAAAGACTTGGTCTATCTTGTTTCCTTGCTGTATCCCTATCACCCAGTTCAGTATCGGGCACACAGTAGGTGCTCGATGAGTGTTTACTCAGTGAGTGAATAATAGGATTCCTTCCCAAACATCCTGTACCTTCCCAATTGAGGGAGTCAATGCTGGCCCTTTTGGTCATCTAAGGAAGAGGGACATTCCTGAATCTAGTTTTGTCCCCGATTCTGCTCACAGAAGTGGGTGGCACTTTAAAGGTCTGGCCCCAGGAGATCCTGGGAACCTCATACCCAGGAGCAGAGTAAGGTATAAAGGATATGAAGACAAGCATGGGAACAGGTCCTGGGGCATATTGGGCCCACGACTCCTCATATTCCCCCTGGTTTCTGTTTAAGGTCCCAGCAAATGGGGCCTGTCTTCTCTAGTCTTCAGTGAAGACTATATCTTGGAGCTAGATGTGGCTGGCCTTAAAGACCTCCTGGAACAGCCCTCCCTTTTGGAAGTCCAGACTTAGGAGTGAGGGCACAGAACAAGATGTCACTCTGGGCAAAGAACATCCTTTTCTCCCATGCCTCAGCCCAAGATGTGAGCACCCGGGCCAACTATATTGACTAGAGGGAAGAGGAATCAAGAAAAAGCATGATGAAGTCCAGAGTTCAGAGACCTGCTTCAAGGTGAGGCTCCATCTTGGAACCTTAGGCAGGTTGCTTCTGGGCTGATCCCTCAGTACGATTAGCCTAAGTTTGTAGATGGAAAAACTGAGGCCCTTAGAGAGGACGAGGAGAGTCACACGAGGTAGGGCAGATTGAGGCAAGAGTAACCAGGCTGGCTATCTCTGATTGGCTGGGATCCTCTGGCCAGGCTGACTTCTTCCTGGCCCACTCCAGGGCCTTTGCCCCTGATGCTTCTCCCTTCTTTCCTCTTCACCCCAGACTGGCTCCAGATATTGCACCTAGATGTCTCCTCTGCACAAGATGCGTTGACTTAGGATCCTGCACTCTCAGCTCTGGCCCTGAGGTATTGCATTACCTTGGGAAAGACATTCCCTTTCTGAGCCTCAGTTCTCTCCCCACCTCTGAGAGTCAAGGTCAGAACCACGGGCATCAAAACCTCCATCTTCTCCCCAAAACATTTATCAGAATCATGGAGATTTATGTCCAAGATCTGATGTTTCAACCATTTCACAGAGGAGGCACAGAGAGGGAAGGGGCCTTGCCAAAAGTTCCACACCAACCTGGTAGTCATCTCGACCCCTCTCCTATAGCTAAAGCCTGTTGAGTCCAACATCTTAAAAGCTCTCATAGAACAGACAAATTTCTCATGCAGAAGAATTCCAATTAATTTATGCAGATACTTCCCTCTCAAGGAAATGGAGCATAACTTCCTACTCCCTAAGCATGGGCTGTGCTTAACTTCCTTCCAAAGAGTATGGCATGGAAAATGGGGAAAGGAGTAACTTTACAGTGGAGAAACCTGACAGACACTACCTCAGCCAGGTGATCAAGTTAACATCAACAGTGGTAAGTGATAGTGTGTATCCTTGATACGATGTGATGAGAATAGCATTTGACTTCTGTGGTCTTCCTCCGTCAAATCCATAACTCCAGTTTAGTCATGAGAAAAACATCAGACGAATCCCCATTAAGGGACATTCTATAAAATACCCGACCAGTACTCCTCAAATGTTGACTCTAGGTCATCAAAAACAAGGAAAGTCTGAGAAAGTGTCATAGCCAAGAGGAGCCTAAGGAGACAAGATGACTAAATGTAGTATGGTGTTCTGGATGGGATCCTGGAACAGAAAAAGGACATTAGGTTAAAACTAAGGAAATCTGAATAAAGTATAGACTTTAGTTAATAATAATATACTGATATCGGTTCATTAATTGTGACAAATGTATCACACTAATGTAACATGTTAATAATACGGGAAACTGGGTGTGGGCCATCCGGGATTTCTCTGTGTTATCTTCGCAATAATTCTGTAAATTTAAAACCATTCTGAAATTAAAAGCTTTTTTTAAAAAAACTCTTCCATATCCGACCCCCATCATGCCGCTCTCACTTGAGGTCTAGCGTTCACTTCCTCACTGCTCTCCCTCCTTCCAATCCGATCTCCTGGCAGCCAGCAGAGGGCATTCTCTAAAACGCAAATCTGACCATACCTGAAGCCTTCCAGCAAAATAAAGGCGTTGGATAGAAATTTCTGGACGCATATTGTAATAGACAGACCTGGATGACTGTATAAAAGTTATCATTATGATCCAAAACGAATCTGGGAAATATTTCTAGTGTCAGTTGAAATAAAATTACTGTATCCAAATTTTAATAGAACTCAGCCTTTCCAAGGTCTTCCAGATAAAGCCTGCCTTTTCTATGTCCAACTCCCGACCTCCCCACCCTGTCGCACAGCTACATAGTGATTTCCCTTTGTTTTTCCTTTATCTCTACGGACATTCCTCGGCCTGAGCCATCTTTTCCTGCCCTCTCCCCCAGGCCTAGCTCCAGAGATCTCCTTCGCAAAGGAGATCCAGCGCCCTTTCCCAAAGAGAGCGCTGCTGCATGATTGGGTTGTGACGTCAGGATCGAAGTCTCTTTTTTTTTTGCTTAATGCGAACGAGAAAAATGGATTCCGCTGGCTCCCCCACGCCCAGCTCACACTATGCCGGAGAAAAGGTTTGACGCACTATAAATTAAAAGATGAATCATCATTGAACAAATGGATGCTCTAGGGCGCAGTGTCCGTGCGCATGCGCCACAGGGTAAGGCGTGGGAAGCTCTTTGCTACCTGGCTGGGACCACTGCGGACGTCAGGAGTGGGAGGAGCTTCCTCAGCCTCGCTTTGCCATTGGCCAGGACGGTCCGCATTGGTCTGACGCAACGCCTCGGCGGCCCACAGAGCTCCCCTCGCGCCCGCGCCCCCGCCACTGTGTTGCTGCAGGCAGCTGCGCAGGCTGGGCGGCTCCATGCGCGCCTGCGGGGAGACTGGCCGCCAGGGACCGCGCACCGGGGGGAACAAAAGACTCGAAGAGGCACTTTGAATTTGCTCAGAACTTTATTAGGATTATCGGGGTTCACAGGGAAAGAGGCGGGCCTTCTGGGGGAGGGGAGCAGGAATACCGCAATGG
This sequence comes from Propithecus coquereli, assembly GCF_000956105.1. Taxonomy (NCBI): domain Eukaryota; kingdom Metazoa; phylum Chordata; class Mammalia; order Primates; family Indriidae; genus Propithecus; species Propithecus coquereli. The sequence goes on from NW_012152741.1 coordinate 804,892, forward strand.
CGAAACGGCCTGGCAGAGACACCTAGGCGGGCTAGCGGGCACGACTGGAAAAGGAGCGGGATGGAGAGGGGAGAGGAAGAGAACTTGGCAGAACAGGGTGGCATCAGCGCCTCCAAGGGCACTGCGAGGCTGTGAGGAAGGCCACAGCAGCCCTCCCCGTTTTGGGATCAGGGTGTCCACTCCACACAGCACGGGGAGAGGGGCTAGGGCCAACACTTGACGAGGAGAGAGGGATAGAGGGGCCCTTGACCAAGGCATCACAATAAATACGTTTAGCAGCACACAGAAGCCTGCGGGGGAGGAGGGCCAAAAGAAGGGGGTTATCCCCCTTTCCCTCCCCCCAAAATAAGAACTCTGCAATTACTAAACCATAAAAATAAACTTTAAACCCGTGTACGAAGTCGGTTACCCCCCAGAAGTGCAATGTGGGGCCGCACGGCCCTAGCTGAGGGGGAGGGTAAACGGGGTAGGGGGTGGGAGATACAGAGAGGAGACCCCTGCGAGGGTAAGATGTTTAGCAGGGGTAAGATGTTTATCCGGTTTTTCCCCTGTTCCCCAGGTTGGCCCAAGCGTTTGGGACCTGAAACACCTCTGCCAGGTCGGAGTCTTCAGAATCTTCTCCTTCATCCCAGTCATCCTCACTTCCTCCCACTTCATAGCCTCCTTCCTCGTAGAAGTCCTGACCTTGCACGCTGCCTGCATAGGGGAAAGGCAAGGAAGGGGAAATGAAGAGGGCGGTTACAAGGGCAACAGATGTCACGCTAAAAGGGAACGGAGCCCATAGCCAGGGCTTTTGGGGACCTGGGACCACTTGCCAAGTGCCTCTGCTTGGAACAAGCAGCCAAGTGTGTGTGTGTGAACTCAGGCAAGCCCGCAGAGTGAGGGGAGTGGGAGGGAGGCAGGAAGGCAGGGTGGGCTCCCTGCCTCTGTCCCGTCAAATTTGATACATCTTTGAAAGTTTTTTCTCCCCTCTGTATACGTCAATGTGTCTCTCTTCCTGAGCGCCATCCTCAGCTGAATAAACCTATTCATCTCCAGGCAGCTCCTTTCCCCCAGTCTGATCCAAACAGACCCCAGTCTGTCTTCTTCAGCCCAGTTCCCCACCCCCACCCCCACTCCCACCCCAGGGCTGAGCAGACAGCTTTGCTTCCCCTTCTCTGAAAGAAGAGATGCCAACAGATGGGAGGGGAAGAGGACTGACAACTCCCTCAGTTTCCCTGCCCTACCTGAAAATATATCTAGATTGAGGCTGCTCACTCATTCAGTGCCTGCTTTCTTAGTGCCATGCCCCCAATGGAAGTTTGCCAGGGACCCTATGGCCTAAAAACTCCAGGAGTGGTTTTCCTGTCCCTTCCACCTCCCCCAGGGGCCTGCTTCTCCTGTCTGCCTAAAGCCAGGCTCAAACACCTCCTTTCACCAGCCAGCCAAGCCTGAACCTTAGATACTGCCTTCTCCCTCAAACTCCGGTATGCAACCCTTCCTCAGCATTTCCCAAAATGCATTCTTCGGTGGGCAGTGAAAAATGGCATCTGTGGTCAAGAAGTTTGGGAAATACTGGGTTCCGCAAAGTTTAATAGGGTTTTTTTACAGCAGGACTTCTCAGAGCCTTTAAGGTGCTAATGTACATGTGACTCCACAAGAGGATGATGTTGTATGCAGTTACTTCCCCAACATGTCTGATCACTGACTGTTTTGTGAGAAGCAGCTTTCAGAAAAGGTGAAGGATCCCCAGGAGACAATTTTGGAAACCCTGCCCAACGTACCAGTATTTTCATCCTTCCAGGTCTTTGTTCACATGATCCCTTCCAATGAGAATGCTCCATAATGCTCCTCAGTGTGAATGCAGCCTCCAAGTCAAATGTTATCTCCTTTCTCTAGCTCTCCCCTTCCCCACCCTTGAGGTAGAATTAGCTGCACCTTCCTTTAGGTTCACAGGGCATAGTGTTCACTTCACGCTCAGTTCCCCAAGCAAGCCTGGGAATTCCCAGAAGGCCAAGGCTGGGTACAGAGTGTGCTGAATTGCAATGTGTTTTGCCACTCCCCCACCTCTGTGTGAACCTGTCCTTTTTCGTTTTCCATCCACTGTCTCCTCTCTCTCTTTGTTTACTCTTCATTTGTCTTTTGCTATGTTACAACCTACCTATCCATCACATAGAACGAAAATGTTCTTTGGTTTTGTTACATTTGTAAGTTAAATGTTCCCTGGCCTTCTCTTGTTTAAAAAGTTGCACAGAATGCTTTTTATTTCCTCCGTAAAAGCAGATTGTGTTCATGCCTTGATACTCTGACCCTGGTCAGGCTTTCTCTGAGAGAAAAGAGGGAAGACAAGGGGGGGGTAGCTCACCTTCCTCCACTGATTCATCTGAGATGATCTGTATCTCGTCCTCATAGGCATGCTGGTTGATGCTGTAATATTGATCTTTGTCAAAGTCATCAATGTCATTCCGATAATACTCAATGTCTCTGTCGTCGTCATCACTGCCTTCATTGTCACCTTCATTGCCGTCATCATCACTGCCTTCGTTGTCACCTTCGTTGCCATCATTATCTTCATCATCACTGCCCTCATCTCCGTTGTCACTGTCACTGCTGTCCTGGTTGTTGCCAATGCTGCCCTGGTTGCCACCTCTGAGGTTCTTGTTGTCACCATCAGCATTCTCATTGTTGTCATCAGGGTTCTCTTCATTGTCATTGGTGTTCTTGTTATTGTCTTCAGGGTTCTCATTGTTGTCACTGGCATTCTCATTGTTATAAGTGGTGTCGTTGTCATCAGCACTCTTCTTGTTATCAGTGGTCTCATTGTTGGGGACCTCATTGTGGTCAGGGCTCTCATTGTCACAGACGTTCTCATTGATGTCAGTTATCTCATTGTCAGTGGTCTCAAAGTAGTCGGTGGTCTCCATGAAGTCAGAGATCTTGATGTCATGAATGGTCTCATCAAGGTCTGAGATCTCGCTGAAAATGTCTTCCACTGCATAACAGTCATAAGCATCTTCCACGATCACCACTTCACATTGATTCTTGTTTTTACTGTAGGAAAGCCTGGGGCTGAGTATGGGGTTGGTGGGAAGGGGTATACCCATGGCAGACACTGAAAGGTGGTAAGTAACTGGGCAGGGAGTAGACTATAAGGGTTCCCAGGGGAGAGGCTAGGGTGGAAAGAGTCCCATTTCTGCCCCTGTGTAACCTCAGGCCATTTCTGGACATTGTTGCCCCCTTGTAAAACATACTGCACTGGATTGGCTCCATAAATCCTGTGTGACACTAGTCTAGTCTTTGCCCGAACCTCAACAAACTACCTCTCAGCCACTAAACCCCCATCACCTTTTCTTCTCTTCTTGCTTCTTTCTGTTTGTCCTGTAGCCTCCTTCTCTCATCATGTAGTAGCGTAAAGGGTTGACCCACAGGTCATTCTTGATAATCTGTTGAAAGAGGGGGGGAAAGGAGAACAGAGCCATAAATACAAGCCCCAGCCCAGACCCTACTCCCAATTTCCTGGGCACCCAGGGACAAGCCTAGGAAGGCCTTTTCCGGTGATGCCAGGAAAGGCCCCACCTCAGCAATCCTGTCAGCCTCTGGGAGGCTGTGGTTTGAGAACCAGCTGAAGAAGCTGTGGCTGGTATCCTGGTTCCCATGCCTGTGGGCCTGGGGTTCCTGGCCCCGGTGCCAGCGGATCGGGGTGGAGTGAGACACCAGCCGGCCTGGTGGAAGAAGAGACTATTAAGAGGGGGCTGAACAAGGATAGATTGGCAGGGGGCACAGATTTACCCTGGGACTGCCTCTTACCCGAGCGGTTGCGCTGGAACTCCTTGACAATCACCATGTTTGTGAAGTAGGGGTTTGTCTGGAAGTACAGCTTCATTTTGTAGCCCATGGAGATGTGTCTTAGATCCTGTACCTGCTCAGGGTGGGGGTGATGGTAGAATCTGTCCCCCCCACCCCATGACCTTTCCCCCCTCACCTCCAAAGACCGGATTCCTTGCCCGGTCCTACTAACAAATGTCTCTTTGGCCTGACCTGCAGATTGGTCAAGTAGCGGAAAATGTCTTCATCACGTCGGTTGATCAAGATTGAAATTCTGGGGTGGTTGAGGAACTGATGAGTGGAGCAGTTTAGGTCAAGGATTGACTATCCAGTGAAAGGAAGGCAGGTAAGATCGGGCAGAGCAAAACAAAAGAGAGGCTGGAACAGGATTCCCTCTGTGTTCATATGATGTGTGTGGAACAAGTGGGTCATGGGACATGACCTATACTTTTATTCCCATGATAAACCTCTGTGTTAGGTGGCTCTGCTGGGTGCTGAGGGTCTATGTCCATGTGATATTTGTCTCTGGGTACTGAGGGCTTGTGTTCACAAAATGCTGTATGTCTGGGTGCTGAAGGCCCGTGTCCAAGTGATGTTGTATCTGGTTACCGAGGGCCTGTGGTCACATGATATTGTATGTGTGGGTGTGGAGGGTCTGTGTCCACATATTGTTGCGTGAATGAGGACTTGTGTCCAAGTGATGCTGTGTGTCTGCATGCTGAGGTCCTATGTCTACATGATAGCATGTTCCTAGGTGCTGAGAGCCTGTTATCATATGCTTCTTTGTATGAGGGTGCCAAGGATCTGTATCCATGTAATTCTGTTAGGATGTTAAACTCATGTGTTCCTAACATGTGACATGTATGTACATGTGCCCCCCAGAGATAAGCTTAATAATCACCATTAGTGAATGAGATTCTTCCTACTCTCCCCTTTCCTTCATTTAACTCCTTAATCTCCATGCCAGATACTCCCTCTCCTGACACTTCAGGGGCTTGAGCCCCTCTCTAGCCCCCTTCCCCCTAAAGCAGGTCACTCAGCCAGGATTGGGGTCTCCTAATGTCTAAGCAGAGACCTAGGCTTACAGAGCCCTATGGCTTAGGCATCCTCTCTGGCAGTTTCTCTGCTGTGTACCATTCCCCTCCCTCTTCACTGTCTCTGAGTCAGTTCATCTTCTGTGTGCCCCTCCCCTCCTTTCACCTTCTCTGGTCCAATTTTTCTGCAGTGTGCCCCTCTCCTACCCTCCCCCTTTCGCCATCTGAGATCCATTTTTTATGCAATGCTCCTCCTCTCCCCCATTTCCCATCTGTGGTCCAGTTTTTGTACTGTGTGCCTCCTTCCCCCCTTCATCGTCTCCAGTCCAGCTTCTCTGCTGTTTTGCCCTTCTCCAGCCAGTCCAGGCAGTCTTTTGATAGGGGGCCCGCCCCCACCGTTGGCCCTCCCCCACACCCTTCCACCCTTTCTGTCCCTCCCTCCACCTCCCCATTCCCCTCATGGGCTTCTAGCCCATGAGTATCGATGAGGAGGATACTGCTTTGACCCAGAAGCCCGGGATATGCTGGATGATGAGGTCTCTGCGCTCCAGGAAGGGTCTTCGCATCTGGATGAACTTGCGCTTGAGACGCAGGAAGGCCTTGCCTGCCTTGATGTTAACAGCCTCCAGGTCCAGCTGAATATTCTCCAGCGCCTGCAGGATGCTCTCCATCCTCTCGGAATTCCTCTCTTTGCTCTCCTTCATTTTCCTCTGCCTCCTCCTCCTCCTCCTCCTCCTCCTCCTCCTGCTGCTCCTCAAACCTTCCTGTTCATCCTCATCATCATCTTCCACTAGGATGACAGCCTCTTGCCTGTTCTTTGGACCGACTAACCTCTGGGGCCCCCACCCCTCTACGCTACAGGTTTCTAGGACCTTCTCTCCAACAGGGCTGCTGGGATCCACAACCTGAAAGTCGATTTCCAGGCTTTCCCCAGAGACCTCAGCAGGGGGGAGTATATCCAGGCTCTCCACGGGAGGGGGGGCCTCCCCGTACCCTGACTCGATAGTAGAATCCCAGTCGGGACCCCCAGAACCCAGGGTGAAGTACGCGCGGATCCCCCCCTCCTCGAGAATGATATAGGGCATCGGCGGGGGCAGCGTGGGGCCCAAGCCCACCCCCCTCATGTCAGCCAGCACCTGTGCCGCCTCGGTTTCCTCCCGGAGCCTTGGGCGCTGCTCGGGTGGAGGCAGGGGCAGTCGCAGGAGCGGCGGCGGCGGCGGCGGCGGCGGATTGCGCTGAGGCGGCTCAGAGTTGCTCAGGCGACGGGTCTTGGCCGGAGGCCCCTCATCCGGGCGATCCATGGTGATAGCTCAGGGGATGGCACTCGCCCCTTCGCTCTCCGCCGGGCCGCCGCTGCCAGGCACACTCAAAGCTGAGCCGCCGCGACTCACGCGACTAGCTCCGCTGACCGCCTCGCTCTGGCGTTCCCTCCCACAGCGCCTGCCCTACTCCCTCCGCGCCAAGCGCCAAGGTCCCGCCCACTCCCTGACGCAAGGGGCCTATCTGCCTCGCCATTGGCTGACGGCTGCCGCGGCGGCGCTCGCCCTCCCTCGACCCCTGCCCGCTCTCACGCAATCTGCTTGCCAACACTACACATCATCACTTTCCGATTGGCTCCCGTCGGAGCCGCCAATCAAAGGGCTGACTCCCCCAGCGATGAGAGGGAGTCTGCAGGGCGATTGGCTGCGAGGAAAGCTAAGGGAGCGAAGCACCTCTCCCTTACCCTTGCAGCGTTTTATCCAATGGGAAAAGTACCAGTGGTTCTGAAGACCGAAAAACAAGACGAAAAACAAACGCAGGCGCTGAGCAGAATGTGCTCGAATAAAATTGGGAGAGCCTCGCTATCATTTCCCCCGCCCCCCTCCCCTCAGCAACTACGCACTTTTAAAATCGGCCCCTTCCCCCACCCCTGCTTCTGCCTGGGGGGCGAGCTCTGCTGTAGCCCCGGAGGGCTGGCGCCACTCTATGCGCGCCTGCTATTTAGGCACCCAGGGCGTTTGGTTTGGGGGCTAGGTTTTGACGTGGCGTTTTCCATCTCCGCAAAATGGCTCTAGAAATAATAATCACGCACCAAAAAAGTAAATTCCTCTGCGTCATAAAAAAGAGTGTCATTCAGCTCATCTGCTAGATTTTTCTAGGACCTTCTATGTCTTCAGGTACTGAACATTTCTCCTCCTTTCCATTTTCCATCCTTTCCTCACCCTTTTCCTCAAGTGTATGCTGTTCTTAATCGTATTTTAAGATTTTTTTTAAAGAAAAAACAAGATGGATGGTCTTTTATGAGGCATGGTAGTGGAGGTCTGGTGTTGGTTCTGGGATTCACGCCACGGGTGTGCCCCTCACTTTGTAACCCTAACCAAATCACTGCCCCTCTCTGAGCTTCAGCTTCCTGTCCTCCAACTTAGGGATCCCTAAAGAGAGGTGTAGGTAACTGCCCATAGCAGCCATTTGTGGTGGCAGAGAATTGGAGACAACCTAGGGATCCATCACCAGGGGAAAGGATAAGAAAAGGGTGATATATGTTTAAGATGGTCCACCGGAATGAATTAGATCTGTATACGGCGACATGGCTGGATCTCTCAAAAACAGAATGTTTGAGTGAAAAAAGAAACAGAACAAGATTTAGTACAATACTGTTTATGTAAATTAAAACACATAACAATACCATATAATTTTCGTAGATACACATATATGTAAATAAACACATGAACGGTGGATTGGAAGGACATACGTTAAATACACGAGAGTGGGTGCCTTTGTGGCAGGGGATGGGATCAGGGATGGGTGATGAAGGGGACAAAACGAAACAAAAGAAAGAATAAAAGGGCCTCACATGGACCAATGATGATACAGTGTGCCAAGAACTGAGGAATAAATAAACTCAATTCTGTGCACCTGAGAGAATAAATAAATAGATAATAAATTAATTGAGTGCCCAGGGAGCAGGCTGGCTGGGTAGACTCCCAGGCTTGGGTGTTTTTTTTTCCCCCCGTGATACCCCTCCCTCTGATTTTGGTCAAAGCTGACCAAAGTCCCAGCTGTATACAGTGGACCCTTAGGAAGGGCTCCCATCCCAGGCTGAGCAGTCCCTCCGGAAGCCGTTACTTTGTGAGAGGCATTTCCTAACCACATCAGTTCCCCCCACATTTGATCCCCAATTCCCAGTCCCCCATTGATGTCCAATTTCAGGAACATCTTGTTTGAACTTGGGAAGGAGACTGAGACCAGTGTTAGGAGTGGTACCTGGGGCTCCAAGCTTTGGGAGGAGATGAGGTTCTCAAGTTCCCTGCCCCCTTCCCGTGCTCAGAGCCTAGGCCAAGGGCAGCGATCTTAGGAGATGGGAGTCTACCCTCTTGCTACATACATACCTACCGTTTCCAAGTTCCATCTCCTGACCACCGCTCTTCTTCCTGCTGCAGGTACATACTCGTTTGTCTTCTCTCAGCTAGGTGCGTGCGTGCATGTGTGCATGTGCATGTGCAGTATATGTTTCCACATACAGGCATTTGCTCAGATGTGTGCACCAGGCACGTTTTCCTCAGAGGTGCCTCCCCACACAAAGTTACACAGACACACGCTGTTGCAATCATACCTCCCCACATGTGGTCACACAGACAGGACACGCAGACACAGACACACACACACAGTCAGAAAGAGAAAACATCCAATATAGCATTGTTCATTTCAGTTTTTCCATTTACAAAATCCAATGGTGAATCCAGGCAGTTAGAAAAAAGAAACGGAGGAAAACTCTCCTGAATGTACCCTATTTACCCCCCGCCCCCTTGGTCTTCCCACCCCACTCCCTCGGAAAGGCACCCCCATCACTATCACTGAGAGAACAGGTCCCCCCACTCCCGGCCTCTCAGCCACTCTGGCCTGCCTTTCCAAGGCCACTATGCAGCCAGGCTCATTAATGTTTCTCCTGCCTCGTGCCGAGTGCCATCCCCATTCCTTTTGGGTGAGGCTTCTCCCATTCTGGGGCTGTCTTGGGGTAGGGAGGGAGCTTGACACAAGGGCTACTGTTGAGAAGGGGAAGTGGGGGTGGATAAATACAGAACCCACCCCCTTTGCAGGAAATGAGAGGGGGCAGAAAGCTTGGGCAAGCCCAGGCAAAGGAGCACCAGCTTGGCTCACCAATGGCCTTGGCCTTGAAGTACGCCCAGAGTGGACTCTGCCCCAGGGAGGGAAGCTTGCGATCTCCCACCAGAAAATCTGGCTGCAGTCTGCTCCACTTTGAGTGTAGGTAAGGACGGAGGGAGAAAGGGGGAGGGGCTGTTGGGAGGAAGAATGTTTGGGTCTGAGGGCCCAGAAGGTGGAGAGCTACCAAGGAGGGGCTTGAGGCCCCTGAGGCTTGAGGGGGACAAAAAGAGGTTGGATAGGGATGGACTAGAGACCACAGTACCTTGGAGTTTGTACCACTATCAGTTAATCAGTTACCAAGGCCAAAAAAGAATTTTCATCTTCTGAAGAGTAGTGTGGACCCAGGAGGAAATTTCGGGTTGACTTTAGCTCTGACTCGAGGCTCTGTGGTCTGGTTACTCTGGGGAGTTTGGTGGCCTCACTACACTTCCTTGGGGGGCTGCTCCTGCCTGTATGGTACCCACATCAGCCCTAGCAGGGCTGAAATGGATTTCCATCCTCAGGAAGAAGAGTTGGGGGTCAGGGATCCAGAAAGCAGCATGAGAGAATGAGGCCAAGCTCAGGTCTCTTTAGCTTGAGGAGTTCAGCTCACATCCTGCTTTTCACCTAGCCTGGGCCCATACTGGGGGCCCATCTCCCTACCCTCTCAGCTTCTCCAACAGATGCACGAGAACCACTCGGGAGGTCTGGACACGGTGGGGAAGAAGAGGAGACTGGGCTTGGGACCAAAGTTGGCCTAAAACAACATTGTACACAACGTAGCAAGTAAACATCCCTGCTCCCTGGGGACCCAGCACCCCCTTTGGTCCCTGTGTCAGCAGCCTTGGATCAATTTCTCCCTAAACATCCAGGCCTTGCTAAAGGACTTGGAAGAGGAGGGTGCCTGGGAGCAGAGGGAGCAATAAGAGCTCTGGAAGTCTATTTTACAGGACAAATTTCCCCCTTCTGGACAATGTCAGAAGGAGAGACATTAAAGCAAGAAAGCCTGTCTCCTCAGCTGTTAGTAGAAAAACCTGCATTCCCAGTTTTGTTTTCTTTTTCTGAATTGTCACTTCTGAGAGAGAGAAAGAAAGAAAGAGAGAGAACATGAGATTGTAGAAGTGGAGAAGGAGGCGGCAGAGACAGGCCCCACAAAACTAAAAACGCCTCTTTCCCAGTCCCCACCCCGGGGAGATGTTGGCCAAGGTGCCTAGATTACAGGTGGTTAGAGGGGCTGGGGCTGGAGATCAGAAAGGAAGCCTCCTATATGGGGCCCCACGCCTCCCTTGCTGTCGGCCCCATCATGGTGGCCATGACCTTCTCCCTGCCTGTCTGCCTACCAGCCTGTTTCACATGACACAGTAGGGTTCTCTGGGAGCCGGGGCACCTCCTGTGCCCCAGCATGGGGCATGAGTCCTCAGGCACTTCTTGAGGTCCTTGTTGAGCAGGAAGCAGACGATCGGGTTGACAGCAGCCTGGGCGAAGCTCATCCAAACGGCAGTGGCCAAGTAGCGGTGGGGCACGGCACAGGCTTTCACAAATACTCGCCAGTAGCAGGCCACAATGTAGGGTGACCAGAGGAGCAGGAAGAGCAGTGTGATCGCGTAGAACATGCGGCCCAGCTGCTTTTCACCCTTGACCTCGTCCATGCCCAGCAGCCGCCGGCTGGCCGCATGCCCATTCTGCCGGATACCCAGCAGGGTTGGTGGCATGGGCCCACGGCCAAAGCCGGCGATCCAGTTGGCAGCAGCCTGGCCGGTGGCCCCAGGGCCATGGAATGTCCAGTTCTGGCTGATGGCTGGTACCATCTGCACTGGCTTCATCTTGCGGTGACGATACTCGAAGAGGAGCAGCTTGCCATAGACAGCATGTGTGGCTGCCATGAGCACAGCCAACATGAGCATGAAGCCCAGCGTGTCATTGGCCTTGAAGTAGCGATGCTCAAAGATGCACTGGTCCTCCTCCCGGATAAACTTGTAGGTACCCACATCGAAGACAGGTGGGAAGGCCATGGCCACAGACAAGGTCCAGGCCATGCAGATAACAGCTGCACATGTCCACAGTGTCATGCGCTTGGCGTAGAAGCGGTGGTGGGCGATGGCCATATAGCGGGTGACGCTGATGCAGAACAGCATGAAGGCCGCATGGAAGCAAAAGAGCACAGCCATGAAGGCCACGATCTTGCAGCTGAGTGCACTGAAGGTCCATGAGGAGCCGTGACGCACAGAAGCCAGCACAAAAGGGAAGCAGACGGCAGAGCGTATGCCATCAGCCAGGCACAAGTCCAGCAGAAAGTAGTAAGGAGCCTTGTGCAGGGCACGCTCCTTGAGCACCAGCAGGGACAAGATGGCGTTGCCCGCCAGGCTCACGCACATGATCAGTCCCAGCAGCACCAGCTTCACATAAGCCGATGCTGACGGTGGGGACAGTGCGCCGCTCACCTCCTCGGGCTCTCCGGTGGTGTTGGCCATACTGAGGGGCAGGGGCTACTGGCCACCCTATGGGGTCAGCCAGTCCGGTACTCGATGGGCCCTGGGGGGCTCCATCAGTCGTCCTGCTGTGCTGCACCTGCAAATGGGGACAATGGGGGAGACACAGACACAGAGAGACAGAGAGATGAGGGCAGAAGAGAGACAGAAAAACACACACAGACACACAGAGACAGAGTGGGAGAGAGAGAACAAAGAGATAGAAAAATGGCAACAAGGATATAAATGGGTAGAAATTGACACAAAAATGGAGGGGATGAGAAAGAGTGAGGAGAGAGAGAGAAGAGAGAGACACAGACCGACAGGAGAGAGACAGTGAAAAACAGATGGAGAGGAAAGGTGAGGAAGAAACAGAAAGGGCAGGGTTAGTGTGTCTACGAGCCCTGCCCACTTACTCCCCGGCTGGTGTCAGGCCCTGTCCCTGGACCACTGCTGCACCTACCCCTCCTTGCCGGGTGAGGACGCTTCAGCTCTCTGGATGTCCTTGGTTACCTGCTTCCTCCATTGGTGGGTCTGTGGGGCAGGGATGTTGCTGCCCCAGCTCTTCTCCCCCTTTGCAAAGCCCTAAGGTTGTGTTTAGACTTTTTTGACCATAGGAAAAAATACATTTTACGTCACAACCCAGTACACATACACACACATGCACACACAGCTCAGCCGAAAGTTTCACAAAACAGTAGATCCTATGTGTAATGTGCCCCATTCATTTCTATTCTTTGTGTTTTCTTAAAATGCTGGTAGCCACTCATTAAATAGATTCATTTATTCATAATCAGGAGTGTGCTTAGTATGCTCAAGGAACATCGGGAAGACCAATGTGGCCAGAACTGTGCAAGTGAGGGAGACAGTGGTAGGAGAAGAGGTTGCAGAAGTGTCCAAGGCTGTGGGCCAGCGTGAGGCTTTTGGTTTTTATTTTAGGTGAGGTGGGGAGTATGACTATAAAGATGTAGGTATGCTTGTGCGTATTCAGTCATGCACTGAAATAATATTTACTGAGCATTTACTGTGCACCAGGCACTGTTCTAGAACTGGAGATACAGCTCTGAACCAGACAGATAAAGATCCTGGCCTTTGTGGAGCTGACATTCTAGATAATAAAGAAGAGACACAGGGGACGTATAGTCCATCGGAGGATGATAAGTTCCTAAGAGTAAACATCAAGGAGGGAAGGGGATAGGAAGTGCTAGGGGTGGGGAAGATGTTGCAGTTTTAGATGAGGTGGACACAAAAAGCTTCATGGAGGAGGAGTCATCCTGATCGAATACCTGAAGGAGGTGAAAGAGTGAGGCATGTGGATATCTGGGGGAAGAGAAGTCCAGGCAGGGGAACAGACAGAGCCAAGGCCCTGAGGTGGACCCATACACTGTGGTCCCCAACCCCCAGGGCACGGCCTGGTACCGGTTCGTGGCCTCTAAGGAAGGGGGCCGCCCATTGCCACCTGAGCTCCGCACCATGCCCCACCCCACAACACCCCAGCCACCACCCCCAGTCAGTGAAAAAATTGTCTTCCATGAAACCGGTCCCTGGTGTGAAAAAGGTTGGGGACTGGTGCACATGGCGTATTTGAGGAAGAACAAGGAGGGTGGGTGGAACAGAGTGAGCGAGGGGAAAGTGGTGGCAGTGAGGTCAGAAAGATGGCGAGGCCAGATCATGGAGGCCAAGGTGAGGACTTGAACTTTTCTTTGGAATGAAATGGGAATCACAGAAGGGTTTTGAGCAGAGGCCAGAAGTGATATTACTTAGGATTGAACAGGATTCCACTTGCTGCTGTGTGGAGCACGGATCACGTGGGTCACAGGTAGAAGTGGGGCGACTGCTCCGGAGGCTCCTGCAGCAATCCAGCTGAGAGGAGATGGCACCCTACACCCCTTTCCCTCTTTTAGTTTTCTTCGTGGACCTTCTCTTTTCTAATGCATAACATAGTTTACTTTTAACATTTGGTTTACTGCCTGCCTCATCCTAATAGAACAAAAGCTCCATGGGGGCAGGGATAATAGACTCACACACTTCTCTAGAAGAGCACCGCATAGCACGTACACGGTAGCTCTCAGTGATAATATGTTGAATTGAGGGACAAAATGGGCTGAGGGGTCAGAGAGGGCTCCTCGGAGACATCCAGGCAGGATTTGCTGAAAGAGGGGCCTGAGGGGTGCATCTGGCCGTGAGAGCAGCACAGCAAAGCTTGGTGGGGGGAACAGGAGAGCTCGGGAATGTGGGGATGTGATAAGGTAACAGGGCAGGTCCCAGAGGGAAGGCAGTGGGGCAACTGGAGCAGAAGCTGGAGACTCAGGATCACTGTTAGGGCCGGGGCCCGGTAGGTGGGACTTGAGCCCAGGTCTTCCTACTCCCTCCCTCCCAGGAACAGTTTCCCAGCTCAATCCAACCTGGCTTGCCACCACCACCTGGGGCCAGGCTTTTTTGATGGGCACCCTGAAGTCCCAGAGCCTGTGCCAGTAGTCCACGAGAGGGTGCTAGGACAGGTGCCGAGGAGGAGAAGTGGGGATGGTGGGCCCTCCTTCAGCCCCTTAAGGCCTGACAGCGCCCTCAGAACTGCGGACCAGCCCATGCCGTGTGTGCGCAGGCGCGCCCCGCCCCCACTCCTTTGCCTGGAGGGGAGGTGGGGCGAGGAGGGACAGAGACAGAGACTGAATTTAAGAGAGAGACATACAGAGAGTAACAGAGGAAAGATGTGCGTGTGAGAGACAGATGGAGACATAAGAGGGAGAAAGAGAAAGAAAAACAGGGAAAGGGGAGAAAGCTTTACATACAGAGAGGAAGAAAGAGAAATAGAGGCAGAAAAGGGGAAAAGAGAGAAAATGAGAGTGAGAAAAAACAGCCACACACAGAGAAACAGCACAACACACAGAGAAGGGACAGAAATAGGCAAAGATAGAGAGAAACAGAGAGAAAAAGGAGAGGGGCGGGAGAGAGGGATAATGCCAGGGAAGAAAGAAAGAAAAAGAGAGACGGGGTGGGGGCGGGGCATGCGAGACAGGGGAGCTGGAGAGAGACAGAGACAGAGACGGAAATAAAGATGGAGATAGAGAGGGAGACACAGAGAGACACACTAAGACCGAGAAGGTGGATAATGTGTAGCCCAGAGTCTCAGTGAAAACAAAAGCTAAAGTTAAAACAAAACAACCCCCCCCCCAAAAAAAACAATAGCAGCAAACAAACAAAACCCTGGTGTGGCTGGGAAAGCTGGACTCTATAAGCAAGGGAGGCGAGGGCTCTCCCCGTCAGCCCGGAGGCCGGAGCCGGGCCCCAGCTGCGGGGGAGGCTGTGTGCGCAGGAACACGACACACGACACACGCACAGCTGCTCGTTCCCAGACACCTGCAGGCCCCTGGCGCCCACGCACACACAGCCCACTGCCACGGAGACTCAAGGCCAGCAGCCAGCTCGCACGTGGGGGACACACACGCGCACACGCACGGAGGTGGAGGGACATCTTGTACTCTGTCGTGTTCACGCAGGGACACGGTGTACCCTGCCTAAGCACCAGCGCTTCGTCCCGAACAAAGGCGCTACTGCCCCCTAGGGGACAGTTTGGAAATCCGTAGGAGCATTTTTGGTTGCTACGCGGAGGGGTGTAGGGTGTCCCTCTGACATTTACAGGTCCAGGGCGAGGACGCTGGCCATCCAGCGATAGGCGAGGCAGTCCTACACAGCCCACGTAGGTCCCGCATCGCCTAGGATTTGGACTTGTAACTAACTGAGCCTAGAATCTAACTCTATTACACAAACACTATTTTTTTTTTTTTTTTTTTTTTTTAGACACAAAGTTTCGCTTTGTCACCTAGGCTGGAGTGCAGTGGCGCGATCATAGCTCACTGCAGCCTCGAACTTCTGGGCTCAAGCGATCCTCCTGCTTCAGCCTCCTGAGTAGCTGGGACTACAGACACACGCCACTACGCCTGGCTAATTTTTTTTTTTTTTTCCGAGACGGGATCTCGCTATGTTGCCCAGGCTAATCTTGAACTCCTGGCCTCCAGCGATCCTCCCGCCTCAGCCTCCCAGAGTGCCAGGATTACAGGCGTGAGCCACCGTGCCTGACTTAAACACCATTTTTTTCCTCTTGGTTTTAACATACCCTGAATTATCCAGGAATGTGGCTGTCATATAAGTCAAGAGGAGACTGTATATTTGCAGTGCACCTTCCTTGGAGTCATTCACTATTTCAGAAAATCTCACCCAGAGGTCTTTGTCATTTTCCTGCACTTTCTGCCTCTGATGTTTCCCTTCTCCCAAATCCATAGTTACTCATTATAAACCGTCAGGAGCCTCTAATTACCTCCTTGAATCTCCTGGGGAGTGTCATACCCAAGCATTTACATATTGAAATACAAATTATTTTCTTACAAATCACTTTCTTTTTATTTATTTGTATAATAGTTAATACAATATGGAGATTGTATAAAATGCTATATGGATTTTCTTTTGAAATTACATGTGCAGAGATTATCTAAGAACTTCATTTCCAGATAGTAAAGGAGTGTTACAAAATACCTGTTACATAACAGAGGGCATTGGGTATGAGAGGGCTGAGAATTGCTCATAGATACAGACACATTTAGACACACACTCACACGCATATGCAATGGCCTACAAAACCACATTTCTAAATTCCCCTAACATACACACACACACATACACACACAAATGAAGTCTCAAACACCAACAGGTATACACAGGCAAACCTACTCAAATACACTTTTCACTCAAACACAGACACATATATACCCATTGACCTGATATATCTGATTATTCAAATCCCCTCACATATTCAAACTTTCACAACACAGATATATACAAAGTGGCATACTGATATCATCGCATATACAAACACTGTTAAACAAACACATAAGTGACTCAGATTCAAAGTCACTTATGTATATGCCAGCATGCTAGCACTCACTTGAACCCTGCCACATGTACATACACACACAGAAGTATGTATACATAGACAGAATACCCCTCAGATACCTATAGATATATTTGCACTGAGAAAAAAATAGGCGAGTAAAAAACTGCTCACATACACATACACAATCTAACACAAAGAGACCTATTCAAATCCTCTCACGTTAGGTGCACTCACCAACACAAATACGTACAACCTACACATGTATGTGCACACCATTCACATACACACTCTCACCCACGAACGGATGTATAACAGCGCCAACACACACACGTGAACAGAGGCACACTCACACACACACACACACACAACTTTGACAATATGCAAGTACAACTAAACACAAAGATAAAAATCGCCCACATATACAGACACTCTCACACGCACAGACACATATGTATGGGCAAATGTATGTACACATACAAACTTTTTACACATAGAGAAATACTGACATACACAACCTGCAGCAGGTATACTCCCAGAACTATTAATATTAACAAACCCACTGACGTACACAGACCAGCTAACTTCTGCGCTATAGGTAGAAATATGAGCAGAGCTGCCCAGCTGGTGGGCTCCCACCACAGCAGGGACTAGAGCAAGAATGGCTCCGGGGGGCCCTGTGCAAAGGGAGGTTGTAAATGTTTTTGTTGCTTCCCATTGAAATGTCCCTGATAGTCTGATTATTACTTTGCCACTTGTTTATCATCAGTGAGGTTTTTGGTTTGGCCTATACATACCTGTACAATGTGTGCTTTTTAAAAAATTTGATCTTGTTCTTATTTTTCCACAGCTTTTCTTTCTACAAAATAGGAGTTATATGATCATTGCTATTGTGGACCATTACATAGTATTAGGTGTTCCTAAAGAGAATAGAATTATTTTCTTTTCCTTGACTGTTGCTTCTTTATTAAAAAAACTTTTTATTATAGATCATTTCAAATAAAAAAGTAGAGGGAATACTATAATGAACCTTGGTGGACTTATCGCCCTGATTCACCAATGATCAACTCAGCTGGTCTCGTTCTGCCTATAACCCTGACCACTTCCCTCACATCCCAGTATTCTGAAGCATATCTCTTATACCATTGCAACCTTAAGTATTTCAGTACCTGTTTCTAAAAGGCAAGGATTCTTTAAAAGCATTAAAACAATATCATTTTTATTATTTCTTGATTTATTTATCAATTTACTTGTTGCTGGCATTTGATACTAAAAATTAGCCACATCTGGTTCTTGGTGGGATTTCATAATTAATTGTTATCTTTTGTTTTTAGGTAAAAATATTTGTCAGTATATTAGCGAAGCCTGAGCTGGCCTGGCCTATAATCCCAGCTACTTGGGAAGCTGAGATGGGAGGATCACTTGAGCCCAGGAATTCCAGATCAGCCCGACTGACATAGTGAGACCCCATCTCAAAAAAAATGAATGAAATATTACAATAGTTTAATTGAATTGATTCATTAAAAGGAAGTCTACACCTTTATGGCTTTGTTTCAGAGTGTTGCTTTCTTAAAAATGCAGAGAAAAATCAGTTTTCAGAAGTCACAGGGACTGCTGACCCCTTTAATAGAAAGATTTGGACTTTTTTTTTTTTTTTTTTTTTTTTTTTTTTTGAGACAGAATCTCACTGCGTTGCCCAGGCTAGAGTGCCGTGGCGTCAGCCTAGCTCACAGCAACCTCAAACTCCTGGGCTTAAGCAATCCTCCTGCCTCAGCCTCCCGAGTAGCTGGGACTACAGGCATG
>NW_012152741.1:823590-842862 GCF_000956105.1 Propithecus coquereli
CTGCCTCAGCCTCCCGAGTAGCTGGGACTACAGGCATGCGCCACCATGCCCAGCTAACTTTTTCTATATAGTTTTTGTCCAGATAATTTCTTTCTATTTTTAGTAGAGACGGGGATCTCACTCTTGCTCAGGCTGGTCTCGAACTCCTGACCTCCAGCAATCCTCCCGCCTCGGCCTCCCAGAGTGCTAGGATTACAGGTGTGAGCCACCACACCCGGCCTAAATCTCTGTTCTTTATAGATTACCCAGTCTCAGGTATTCTGTTACAGCAACACAAAACAGACTAAGACATGTTCCTAGACGTGTGCTCAAGTCTCAAATGTGTCAGGAAAAAATTCTGAAAAGATTTCATTTGTAAGTTGTATACAAATTCAATATTTAGTAACTCCCCTAAAACTCTGCATTTTTGTTTTGCTTCCCACAATTGTATAATATGAGGAAAATGTAAGAGATTTGTTTTCATTAAACCCCAGTACCCCTAAATCCTCTTCAGTTTACTCCAGTGTGCCCTACAAAGCTTTCGCTTTCTCTGTGTGCCACGTTGTGAGTGCCCCAACACACTCACATCAGTCACATTGCATAGAGACACTAGCACACTCAGGTAGATGTGAGCACATGGGAACATGTGTACATGAAGATTCAAATTTGCACTCACATCTAGACTTAAACCAACTGACAAGCACAATCAAGTGCTCATACACACACACACACACACACACACATCCTTCCTCATATACACAGAAACAGATAGATGTGTACGTAGATACCCATGCACCAGCAAATCCTCAAAGATACACACACACACACACACACACACACACACACAGATAACTGCCTTTCTATAGAAATACAGGCTTAGGCAGAGACACGTTCACCATTCATGTGGGCACTTGCAGACATACATACGTACATACATACACGCAAACCAAATTTCATGAAACTACACACTTAACAGACACAGTCTTATATGCACTGACATAAGAATTGACATTCAGACACAGGTCAAGTCCTCCTCGCATCCTACAGATCTAGGCCCTCCCCTGCTCCACTCCACTGGCTCTTACACTAAGATATTAAAACCCACTATCTTATACAAAGCCACTCGCACAAATCTGCCCTGGCACATGTGCATGTACACACAGTACAAACATGCTCACACATGCAGCCACATGCAGGCTCACTGCTACACGCACAGAGGCAAGCAGGCATGTAGAGCAACACAGGCTCACGCATACACACCCACATAGCCATGGAGGCTTATAAATACAGAGACGCTAACCCTCAGCTGCACACACCCATTCACACCTCCACATATACCCATACAACACAGACACACACACCCTGATGCACGGCCATATGGACACAAGCCCTTTACACACATGCATATACACCTGCATCATCACATATAAACCTGGATACCAAACCTCTGACATTTACAGACACTCACAACAGAGATTCACACATACACATGTGCATACCGAACCCTACAAACCTGTTTACACGGTCAGATAAAAACACGCTGTCATGCACACACACATATACAGACAGAGAGAAGCATGCTCACATATGCAGACATACCAGCAACACAGGTAACTGAATGTGGGATTCAGTCACTACACTACCACAGATACAGGTGTGTACACTCATACATCCAGATGTGTGTGCACCAGGAAATATACACACAGGACCAAGCCCCTCCACCCACCCCCTGGATATCCACTTCCTTTCTCACATGCGCATGGCTTTATGTGCACACTTGGACTCATAGAAGTGCCAACCCACTTTTGTGCACAATCACACACTCACCTACACACAGCATCTGCTCTCATACACACATGTAGACACAGACAATGGGGCAAATATGCACATAGAAACTCCCTTCACACTTGCAGGTAGACACATAATTTTACTTACACACTGGCACAGCTAACGACTATAGTAACAGGTAACACCTTATATGGCACAGAGGACTTGTTATGTGCCAGGCATGGTTCTAAGCACTTTTCATATATTAACTCACCCAGTCCTCACCTGTGAGATAGGCAAATTATTACTTCCACTTTACAGATAAGACATGGGGGCTTTGTTGAGGTTAGGTGACTTGTCCAAAGGCACATAGCTAATAAATGGCAGAACTAGGATTCAAACCCAAAGGCTGCCTCCAGAGACCTTGCAGATCCAATTTGCACGCAGAAATACACAAGCACATGCACACACAAGCCAGCTGCCATTTACTGACATGCTCAGGTGCAAATGGCCATGCACACCTACTCACATACATAGACAAACACGGACATGTTCACATTTAAAGACATTCCAGCAGAGACACATATGCCCTAGGAAATACATACACATTCATACACATGCCCACAATCACACACCCTGCCCAGACACACCCACACTATTGAACACACAAAACATCCAGGTACGCCAACTACTCACTCACATACAGATACACCCACATTCTCAGATACATTCCCCAACCAAATACATCCAAACACTCACACGCACTATCCAGATATACCCACATGCACACCCCCCAGATCCACTCACTCACACCCCCCACAGATTCACCTACACACACACTTTCTCTCTCTCTCACACCACCCAGATCCACTGTCTCACACATACCATCCAGAGACAACACATCTTACCTAGGTAAACACATCCTGATACACAGCCATGTACACATTCAGACACAGGTCAAGCCATACTCACATCCTGCAGATCTTAGATAGCAGCTAGTGGGTCTGAGATACACCCACACTCTCATACACTCCAACCTGGATATACTACATTCTCCTCTCACACACACCAGTCAGATATACCCATTTTCACACATGTGCCCAACACCAATACATCCACATGCTCTCACACAAATCCCATCTAAATACACCCATCTTTATATACACACACCTCAATACACTCACACTCACAGACACTTTTCCCAGACACAGCCACACTTATACAGACTCTCAACTCAGTACACCCACACTCCCACATACAATCATTTGGATACACTCAAACTTAGACCCCGCCCCAACTCAGAGCCCTCATACTGACCCAGGCGTACCTACAATCTCTCTTCCACACACACAGTATCAAGACACACCCACAATGACACACACACCTTCCAAAGGCACTATAGCCCACCCAGATACTCACACTCACAAATTCCTAACCCAAATACTTCCACACAGAGAGACACATTCATTGTTCACATAGCCACCTACACATAATCCAGAGAACCCACATTCACATACAAATCCTATCCAAATATACACCTACACCTTCTCATGTTCTGTCTCTCTCTCCCTCACAGATGTATGCGCATGCGCACACGCACACATGCACGCACACACACCCCACACAGTCCCACTCAGATACATCCACCCTCTCATATATACATCACCGCCCGGATTCATCCGAGGCTGTGTGGAGACCACTGAGATCCACTCAAAGCCACACACGCAATCTAGGTAAATCTACATCCGCACGTACATCCCGCCCGGACACATCCGACTCTCACACACATATCCAGGTGCACCTCTCCACACACACCACTCCCCAGATGCACCCGTGTTCTCATCCCCTCCACACCACCCAGATGTGCCCACACTCCATAGACACACTTCCCACTCATATGTGCCCCCAAACTCTCTTTCATACACCCATCCAGTTATACACACACACACACACACACACACACACACACACACAAGTACATATACACCCACACTCTCCACCCACATACACAACCAAAGGTCTCACTACAGATCATCCCCAGGTATACCTTACTACACATTCTGTCACCCAAATATACCTGTGCTCTCACCTGCCCTCCACTGAGATAAACCCACCCGAAATACACACATGCACTGTCTCAGACATAGCCCAAATGTACCTACACACCATCTGGATACACCCACACCTCACGCACACCTATTATCCTGAGACACATGCACCCCCAACCCAGTTAAATCCAAACTCTTACACCCCATCCACATCCACACTCCTCCCACTGGAGACATCCCTGCTCACACCCCTACCACACTCAGAAATACCCTCACTCTCTCTTGCACACATGCACACAATCCAGACCCCTTCTCTCTCTTAATCACTGTCATTCAATCTACCCACAGTCCACACACACAATGCAGATACACCCGTACTCTCACACACACCACCCACACATAGCTCACCCAGATATATTGCCACACACTATCCATAGACACCCCCAATTATATACACACTCATATACACACTCACCCTCGCCCAGATGTGCACAAATTTTCTCTTACCCACACTGTCACAATACACTCTATCACATACTTCCAATTTCCTAGATACACTTGAGCTCTCACCCACTTAGCCACCATCCAGACATATCCATACTTCACTCCCCCCCATACACCCATACACCCTCATATATACACCCTACCCAAAAAACACCCACACTCTCTTACACACACGACACAGATACAGTCACATTATCAAACACATATACCATCCAGATAATCCCCCACTCTCTCTCTCACCATCCAGATACACCCATGCTCACACATCCCTCAAATATACACATCCTCACACATATTCCCACCCCAACTCTCACTCATACCATCCTCCATCCAAACAGGCCACTTTACATACACCCAGGTTCACCCCTTCCCTCCCAAATACACCCAAATGTCTCACGTACACACCCTACCCAGAAACGCTCGTGCTCCCTTTACCTGCAATCCACATCCTTTCTCTCTCTCTCACCAGATATATCACACCTTTCTCCCTCTCTCTTTCTCTCTCTCCCCACACCTAAGATATACTTTCACTTATATATACATATTCACATTTAGATTTCTGCCTGGATGGCATAATTTGGGTGCTTTCAGTGAAAACCATTTACCAATCTTAGATACCATACAATGCCATTTTGCCCTGCACCTTTAATGGTGGGGAGATGAGAAGGGAGGTCTTTGTGTTTCAAGGAATCTTTTTCTAAAAAGCTCACAGGTCCCTTTCCCACAGTAGGACATCAGCCATGATTGGTTCCTACTTCTTGGGTGTGACTGATGACAGGAATTATCCTGAGACTCCCACAAAAGCCCAGCACATGGTCAAGGCCAGAGAGGCCTCAGAAGGAATGTCATGGACTGCTAAGGTGTCATAGCTTGTTGCCAATCTGTAGGATGTTTACACAGTTACAGACAGACGTGGTCCAGCAGGGCACAACTGACTCTCAGACAGGCACATAAGTACATGCTGAGGGACACATACAGTCACACAGTCTCATAAATACCCTCTCTTATCACTCCTTCAGTGATAATTCCTATCTGCACAAGCCCAAGGCCAAGTATCTCTTTCTCCCACACCCACCATCAGACAGGCACGTGCACAAATACATACATTCATCCCTACACATGGGCACATTTACAATAACGCACACTCGCCCTGTACGTGGTCACACATGTGTACATCCATTTACTCTTAAACACAGGCATGCATGCATGATATACATTTACACGAAATAATGCCCATGGGTGACATACAACCACTCACAAACACAGGGGTACACACAGGCACACTTTCACATGTCCACAGACAGGCAGACTCTGTATCACACCCAAAGAGACAATGAACAAATAGGGACACAGACAGGAAAGCTCCCAAATGTGTACACATACACACCCAGACATGACCAAATAAGTGTATTTACACACAACCACACATCTGTGCAGGCATACTCACACACATCAACACCCAGACGTGCACATGCTTATAAATGAGATGATGTATAGATACGCAGACATTCTAACATGCAGACTTGTATGCACAGCTGGACATGCACACCTATGAGCATATTCACATGCACATAGACCTGTCCATTAATCCATTCCCATATGCACACAATCAGACATGGAAACGGAAATGTACTCACAAAACACACTCACACTATCACAGCCAGATATTTATACCACGTACGTTCCCACACATTCCCACACCCATATGAGAAGCCACACAAACAAAAAAAGAATCATTTACACCTACATTCCCACAGATGGACTCGGACACAAAGGTATGTTCACACACATGCACATATGGAAGTATACTCACATACTCACACACCTGCACATCTGCGCAGGCGCTGATCCACACTCATCACAGACACATGCACGTAAAGACATCCTCATGCACACACACACTCAAACACACTCCTAGGCTGAGAGTGGCATGCATGTACATTTACTTACATTGTTCTACAACATGTGCTCCAGAACAAAGGTACATAAACAGAAACACACATATGCCAATAATTAAAACTGTACAACCTGGTACATTCATATATCTGTACATTCAGACAGGCATAGACACTGGCATATTCACACACACAATTAGAAATGCATGAACACACAGGCATATATATAAGACATGTTCAATGAAACATACACAGTCATGTGTGCACACATACTAGCATGTACACACACATATACACTCACAGTCACAGGCATATTCAAACACACACTTGCACTCACACTCACGCTCAGAAATTCAAACAAAACCCATAATGAGACATGCACACAAATATTATGAAATATAGTTACTCATGCATGCCACAATCAGACATGCACTCGCACATAACAGTGCACACACAAACATAATTAGACATATATACAAATGCATCCATTCACCTATGCACACAGCCATGTGCTTGTATACAAGCATACATCCCCCACAGCCATACTCATACACAAAATCACATGTGCACACCCGCAAAATATATCTTCATTCATATGCTCACCCCTATTCACACAATTAGTTCTCCTTATACTAGTGTGCCTACCCACACTAACGTTTCCCTAATTGGATGTGGACATATAGGTTTGCCTGTAGATGATACACACTCAGACATGCACACACAGACATATATATAATGCAAAAGTACTGGAGAGTCCACATAGACATTCACACAAATTCACAGGCCTACTCACACAGATACAGGACAGACACACCCACACAGAACATGTTCACACACATACACACACACACACACACACCCTGCCATACATGCACAGACATGCACATGTTTATGTCCTTACACTCACAAACACACCATTTAGATGCACCTACACTCACATACACATGCGGGCATATACCAATATACACAATCAGATACAACTAGGTATTCACCTACTTGGATGTGCACATCCAGGCATTCTGAAACCCACACTCATATACATACAGCCAGACATGTACACTCAAAGACAAACTGATAACACACATATACAACCAGACATTCAACAGGCCTATTGGCTGAAAGAAACACACCCACACTCAGGCTTAGAATCAAACGTGCCCATTTGCTTACCCAGACAGACATGCAAAGTCATACCCACCGCTTTGTACACACACAGGCCTACCCAGATACCCACAAACTCACACACACGCCATCACACAGCCTGCTCACACACACGAACTCATACGTATCCACAGTGTCCATGAACAGACACACGTACTGCACACTCAGCCACACATTTTCAGTAGCACATATACACCCACGCTCAGGCCCAGATGCCTGTGGACCACAGGCTGGGTCCTCTTCCTTCCACAACAAATGCTTCTTCAGAAAAGTCTACTCTATGCCTCAAAGGCCGGGTCTTCTTGGCCTCAGCCTTTCCCCTCCTCCCCTCTTCCCCTGGCCACTGACCCCACCATATCGCCACACCCAGAAACCAGCGAGCAGATCCCATTCTTCCCCAACCTTAGGGTCTAGGTGAGCAACTCCCTGGGACCCCTCCCCCACAGGTCTGGCTGCTGCATGGGCCACACCCCAGCTCTACCCAAAGCCCTGTGATCTCAGGAGCGTCAGCCTTGTCTCCAGGCCCTGTCAACCACTGACCACAGGCCAAACTCTTGCCAAGTCTCCCCTCAACGGGAGACACATACATCACCAGGGCCAGGAATATTGTAGGCTGAAAGCCAGGCCTCTGCTGGCTCGTAGGGGCTCAAGCCTATGTGTGTGTGTGTGGTGTGTATGTGTGTGGTGTGTGTGCACAAACAGGCAAATGTACAGGGAAAGAAGCCTGGAGCGGGGTGGGGATGGGTGGTTCTGCCCATAGCCACTACTTCTCATTCCCTACAAATGGGAAGTAAGAACATAGAGCTGCTCCTGCCTCCCCTCCACTCCCCACCCACCTCCCTGCCATTTGCCCACCTGCTGCCCTCCCCACATCTCTGCTGAGACCCTGGAGAAGAGGGACCGGTTCCCTCTCCCAAATAATCAATAACGATATTAATCATGAGTAATCAACAACATTGACCATGAGCTTTGCTGACTGCTTTAGTGCCACCTTGATGCACATCCTTTATTTATATGCACCAACTCATTTAGTCCCTACACACCCATGAAGGAAGGGTTACCAGTCTCTTTGACAGATGGGAAAACTGAGGTTCAATAAGTGGCATGCTTCCACTAAAGTTGCAGAGCTAGTAGTTGGGAGAAGTGTCCCTGGGAGAATCCATCTTCTCCATGTATCAGGTTTTCCTGCCCCTCCAGATATAAGGATCTCTGGCCACTGTGCACAAGGCCATGAGATCTGGGAGTCCCAGACACGGGCATCTGAAACAGAGATAGACAGCCCTGTGGTGGAGGCTGGGGCCCACACCGTGGGGATGAGCATGTTGTGCCTGGCCCCTGCAGGTTGTCAAGTGGCTTGGTCTTTGCCCCTGCAGAGCCATCAGGCTGTCCAGGGCCTGGAAGTGTGCCCCACCCCCACCTCACCTTCCTTTAGCCCTACAGTGGCTTCTCCCCCTAGCTGGGAAGCACAGCAGTATCTTCAGTGGTGAGTGAGCAAAAGTCTGTGCTACCTGTGGGGAGAGACAGAGGGTGGAAGGAAGGAAGGAAGGAGAGAAGGA
This sequence comes from Propithecus coquereli, assembly GCF_000956105.1. Classification (NCBI taxonomy): domain Eukaryota; kingdom Metazoa; phylum Chordata; class Mammalia; order Primates; family Indriidae; genus Propithecus; species Propithecus coquereli. The sequence continues at coordinate 832,501 of NW_012152741.1, forward strand.
AGGAAGGGTGGAAAGGAGGAAAGGAGTGGGGGGTGGTCTGGGGTGGGAGCAGCTTCTCTGTCATGTCTACCCACTTGCTCACTGCCCAGGTGTGTGCGCGCGCGCGCGCGCACACACACACACACACACACAGGCCCAGCAAGCAGGCCAAGGATCCTGGAGGAGAGTGGAGGAGGGAAAGAGAGAGGAGGCAGCTGCAAGAGGCTGAGCCTGCCCAGGGTGCATGGCCAGCTCCCAGGCATCCCTTCCACAACTAGCACACAAGGAAATATTAACACAGCCTCTTGCCCAAACGCGACCATAATGACAAAAGCAGACCCTGTGCAGGGGAAACAGGTGGTGGCTCCCTTTCTCATGGGACATTTGGGATTGGAGAAGACAGGGAAAGATGAGGAGTCTTCAGGCTTGAGTGCCCAAGTAGCCCCTGTGATGGAGCAGAAAGAGAGAGAGAGAGAGAGAGAGACTAACAGAGTCAGAGAGAGACAGCATGGCAGTGATGGAGACTGAAATATGTGTGGGGAGACAGAAGAGAAGTCCCAGCCCCCTATCCTTAGTGGAGGGATGCTGACTGCTTACCTGGGCTCTCTCAGCAGGGATGTCTTGGAATCCAGGATGGGGGCTCAAGCTGTCTCACACAGGATAAATCACAGCTCAGATCACACTGTGGGACCCTCAGTGATCTGGCGGCCAGTGACACTCCTGCTTCTGTTGCCGTGGATACAGCCGGGCTGGTCTAAATCTCAGGCACCAGGAAAAGCAGGCACCAGAGGGGTGCACTGGGCAGGGTTGGGGGTGTTGGGGAACACCAGGTGGGCAGCACACAGCCTTGGGGTGCCCAACTAGGGGGCAGGTGGGGGTCCCAGCAGGTGCTTCCCCCACTGAACACTCCCACCCCCATCTTCATGCCACCGCCAAGATGGGAGGGGGCCAGCGCTGGCCCCTGCTACCCGTCTGCCCGCCTAGCTGCCGGTCCCTCCCTCCCCCTCTGCCTGCTGGCCTCCGCCTTTTGTCCTCAGAAGACACGGTCCCCACGGGGCCTCTGCCAAGCTTCTAGCAGATGCTCAGGGTCCGGGGCTCCTCCCTGGGAGCACACGGGCCATAGCCTGGGAGAGCCCCAGGTTGAGGGGGCTCTCATCCAGGCTCACCCTGCTTCCCAGGCCTGCCGGGGATGGGGAAGAGGTGCAGGTCCACAGCCAGAGGCAGCAGCAGAGGTGGTGTTGGGGAGGGGATGGACGCCAGAAAGAGGGGGTGGGGTGGAGAGAGAGGCTGGCCTGATAGCTGTGTTCCGGGTTTTAGATCCGGGTTGAGGAGGGTGGCTCAGAGCATCCGAGGGGGGTCCTGATGCAAAACGAGGGCACCATGGGCCTGCCGGAGAGAACTTCCTGGCCGGGGAACCACCCCGGCATACACAAATCCAGGTCCCAAGATGCTGGGGACACCCAGCCTGGATAGGGCCTCAGTGGGGAGTCCAGGGCTCTAAGTTGGACCCCATCCGGCCTGTCTGTCCCCCCTCTCCTCGATTTGCACAGTCCCTGCCTCAGGGGCAGGCGGGGGAGGGAGGGAGACAGGGAGGGAGAGGGAGGGAAGGAGGGAGGCTGAGCAGGCAGGGAGACTCCCAGCCACCAGTCTGGTCCTCCCTGGGGCGGGGCGGGAAGCGGGGCTGTGGAGGCCAGGAAGCAGCGGGCTGGCTGGCTGACTGGGTGGGGATGCTGGCGTGGTGGCTGTGATGCCAGGACAATAGCTGGCTGGGGAAGTCAGGCTCCAGCCTTTCTGAGAGAGGCATGCGTGGAGGTGGGGAGAGCCGGCCAAGAAGCTGCTGAGAGAGCAACTCTCACGGGCTGCAAGTGCAGAGGAGGCAGGGTGTGGGGGACTGTGGGGTCTGGATTGGGACAAAGATCCGGTGGAAGTTTCTTAAAAGCTTTGGAATGGGAGGGATGCTTGGGGTTCCGAGAGGTAGGATAGATCATTTTATTTAGAATGGGGTTCTGTGGGCATTTTTCCAGCAAAGTGGGCTGGGGGTGGGGGTGGGGAAGGAAGACTGCCCCCCTCTGAACAGTCCCTCTCAGGAAGTGTCCTGTGCCACTCCTACTTTCTCTGGGCCAGTAGACACGCAGGAACCCACACTTAAGGCCATGTCCCAGGACGGCAGAATAGGACAGGTGAGGAGAACATCTGGCAGGTAGAGAGATGAAGACAAAAGAAAACTAGTTCTGTTTTGAATAGGATTAAATTGGGACCAAATGATGCCACAGTGACTCCCCTAATTTATAGCATCCAAGAATTCCAATTCTCTTTATATAAAAAATTTGATTTTGCTTCACTTCCTTTCTTCCTCCATCCATTGGTTCATTCATTTATTGAACATGGCTTTATGTTAGCCCCAGTGGTGGGCACTGATGATACAGGTGAGTCAGACTTGCTCTGCCACCAAACTGTGGGCCTGGGACCCACATGCATGTAAATCACCCAGGCCTACCTCCCAGAAGTACTAATGTGGCTGGTTTGAAACGGAGCTCCAAAATCTGTGTTTTGACAAGGCCATCAGGTGGTTATTTTTATGCCCACTGAAGTTTGGGCAGTATGTTTTGGAGAGGGAGGAAAATTCATGGGTCAAAGATAAATTTACAACGGAAATTAGAAAATATTTTGACTTGATTGATAATGAAAATATTACATCTGAAATCCTGTGGGATGCTGCTAAGGCTATGCTTAAAGGGAAATTTATAGCTTTAAATTCATATATTTTAAATATAAAAGAAAAGCTAGTAATTACCTCAAGAAGTTAGAAAAGGTAGCAACTTAAACTTAAAGAAAGTAGAAGGAGGGAAACACTAGAGATGAGAGCAGAGATCAATGAAACAGAAAACAGAACTACCACAAAGGGGATCGACAAAGCTAAAAGTTGTCTTTTTTGAAAAAACTAGAAAAATGATAAATCCCTAAGACCAATCCAGAAAAAAATATATAGATGGCACATGAGTATTAGGAACAAAGAGGGCACTACAATGCAGGTCACAGAGATGAAGATATAATAAAAGAATATTATGAAGAACTGCTTTATACTAACAAATTTGAAAATTTTGATAAAATGAAAATATCCCTGGAAAAATACAAATCACTAAAACTCACACAAGAAAAAATAGAAAATCTGAACAATCCTTTAAGTAGTAAATAAATTGAATTTATAATTAAAAAGCTTTCCACAAAGAAACCTCCAGGCCCGGAGATTGTTAATGGTGAATTCAACAAAATATTTAAGGAAAAAACCCACTAATTTTCTAATTTTATGCAAATTCTTTAAGGGAATAGGAGAAAAATTATATGATCATTTAAATAGATGTAAAAAAAGGGCACAATGACAAAAAAACTTGGCAAACTTAAGTTTGCCAAGAATATAAGGAAAATTCCTTAATTTCATATATATTATGTACAAAAAGCCTGTAGAAAATATCAAACCCAGTGGGGAAATGTTGAATGCCTTCCATTTAAGATTAAGAATAAGACAAAGATGCCCACTATAATCACTTTTATTCAAATTGTCTGGGAGGTCCTGGCCAGTGCACTAAAGTAAGAAAAACAAAAGACATAGGATTAAAAGGAAAATACAAACACGCAAATATTTACAGATGATAAAACTTTTGTGTGTAGAAAATCCAAAAGAATTTATAGAAAAATTATAGAATTTTATTCATACTAATAAGTTTATCAGGATTATGAGACACAAGATCAATATATTATAACAATCAGTTTTTCTCTATACACCAGCAATAAGGAGTTAGAAAAACTTAAAAAATAGAAGATACTGGCCTGGCACAGTGGCTCATGCCTATAATCCTATCACTCTGGGAGACTGAGGTGGGAGGATAGCTTGAGGTCAGGAGTTCAAGACCAGCTTGAGCAAGAGTGAGACCCCATCTCTACAAAAAATAGGAAAATTAGCCAGTCACTGTGGTGTGTACCTGTAGTCCAAGCTACTCGGGAGGCTGAGGCAGGAGGATCACTTGAGCCCAGGAGTTTGAGGCTGCAGTGAGCTACTATGATGCCATTACACTCTAGCCAGGGCAACAGAGAGAGATTCTGTCTCAAAAAAATAAAAATAAAAAATACCATTTATATCATCCAAACAGCAAACTATATAACATAATTGAAAAAATTAAAGAAGACAAATAAATGGAGTGATATACCATGTTCATGAATTGTAATGATATACAATCTTCCAAAATTGATAGAGTTAGAATAAAATTCTAATAAAAATTCCAACATGTTTGTGTGTGTGCACGTGTGTGTAATTTAACAAGCTCACTCCAATACATTTTTTTTTTTTTTTTTAGACGTACAAGACTGCAGTGAGGATTCCACCAGTCGCTTTATTCTTATACTTTTCTCTGTCCGGCAGCTACTTCCTGGCACGTGACTACCTTGGGCGCCCTGAGAAAAATACATTTTCATTCCTTCCAGACGATTGCTTAAGGGAAGCAGACGTTTGCATCTTAACTTCTTGCATCTTAACTTCTTTATCTCATTACGGTATGCAGGACAATGAGACACCTTGGCTTGTTTGCAAGACCCCAGGCGCTTGGTTATCTGTCATAAAGCTATCTGTCATGAGGAATAGTTCTGTTTGGTCAACAGGCTGTGCCCGGGCCTATTGACCTCTGGCGCCAAGGAGAGCACACCCAGTTTGGCTGACTCTGGGCTTAAGCCAATTTTGCCCAGGGACGGTCCCTACATCTCCCCCTTTTTGGTTTAATTTTGAGATCGAATATGTTCAAAAACCGTCATGATATTTTGATGGCGTTGATCATTCTTTATTTTCCGGTAGCTCCAGCATCTGTAGACTGTTGCCAAAGGGGTGCCTCTTCAGTCCCTCCGTCCTGAACGACACAGACCCTGCTCGCTGCGCCAGTTGTCACGGCCCAGATTGCAGAACGGGGGATGGACACAGAAAGAAACACACAGACACACACACAAGACGTACAAGACTGCAGTGGGGGTCCAATACATTTTTAACATTGCAAAGGGCCAAGAATAACTGAAACAAGAGGAGATTTCCTCTACCAGATATTAAGACTTATAAAGCTACAGTATTTAAGATGAGGCAGCATTGGTGCAAGGATAAATAGACTTATGAAACAGAATAGAGCCCAGTAGGCAACCCATGCATATATGGTAACTTGATTTATGACAAAGTCGGTGCAGTAGAGGATAGCCTTTTCAACGAATGGCTCTGGGCTAGTTGGATACTCATAGAAAAATGTATCTTGATCCCTACCTCACACAGACACTCCCAAATCAATTTGCTGTACATTGAGATGTTAATATAAAAGGCAAAACGATAAAACTTCTAAAATATGATATAGGAGAATATCTTCATAACTTTGGCATAAGAAAAGACTTAAACAGGACAAGAAGTGTTACCATAAAGGAAAAGATTGAAACATTGAACAACATTAAAATTAAAAGCTTCTGGTCATCAAAAAATACCACTAAGAATGACAAAGTAAGTCATAGAATGGGAGGAAGTATTTGCAAAACGTGTATCCAATAAGAGACTCATCCAGAATATGCAAAGAACTCCTACCAACCAATAAGAAAATGACAGATAACCCAATAGGATAACAAGCAAGACACTTGAACAGGGACCTTACAAAAGAGAATATCCAACGGGACAAAAACTTAGGAAAATGTGCTGAACCTCATTGGTAGGGAGGAGAACACAAAATGAAACCACGCTCACTAGAATGACTACAACGAAAAGACAATACTGAATGTTAGTGAGAATGTGGAATGACTAGAACTCCCATGCGATCCTGATGAGAGTATAAATTGATATAACCACTTTGGAAACTGTGTAGCAATATCTATTAAGGTGACCATATGCGCCCCTCACAACCCAGCAATTCTACTTTCAGGTATATGCCCATAAGCAATACTTATATATGTTTACCAAAAGACATATACAGTGTTCATAAAAGCACTATTTGTAATAGTATAAACTGGCAACAACCCAAATGCCATGAACAGGAGAATGATAAATAAATTGTGGTATATTCCCACAATGGAATACAGTGAGGAAAAATGACCCACAACTACCTACAATATGGATGAATCTCACAAACTTTATGCTGAGCAGAATGAACCAGACACAGAAGAGCACATACTGTATGATTCCATATACAAAAAGTTTGAAAGCAGGCCAAACTAATATATGGAGGTAAAAGTCAGAGTAGTGATTACCACTGAGTAGGAGGCCAAGGAGACTTTCTGGACTGTTGGGAACGTTCTGTTTCTTGATTTCAGTGCTGATTATGCATGTGGTTACTTAGTAACAATTCATTGAGAGCTACGCACTTATGTCTTGAGTACTTTTCTTTGTGTGTGTTATACTACTTCAATAAAAAAAGTTTTTTAAAAACGAAAAAGTAAAAGAGGCAATCAGATTGTTTCATCACAATGAAAGGCAAAGGTGGGAACTGGTAGCTGTGGGAGCTCAAAGCTGTCAGGGGTGGGATGGGGAGAGGCGTTGACACCCAGGATAAGTGTGGAAGAAGAAGTGGAAATGAGTCAGAAGAAGTTTAAGAGGCAGCATAGTGTAGTGGTTAAGAGCACTGACTCTAGCGCCAGATTGCTTGGGTTTGAATCCATGCCTCTTACTCTCCTTGTGCCTCAAGTTCCTTATCTGTTAAATGGGGTGATAAAAGTGCTTTCAATATAGGGTTGTGAGGATAAATGAGGTAATATCTGTGAAGTGTTCATAACAGTGTCAAAACATAGTCAGTACCATGGACCTCTTAAGTAAATTTAAAAAGGTGAGGGAAACAGCCTGTACAAAGGCTTAGATGTGTTTGCAGTGTGGTGGAAGAAATTTGGTGTGGTCTGGTGAGGGATGCTCGCCAGGCAGGGATCAGACCCTGAATGCCAGGCTAAGGATGTGGCCTGGTGAGGGATGCTCGCCAGGCAGGGATCAGACCCTGAATGCCATTCAGGCTAAGGATCTCAGACTTTACCTCAAAAACAGAGATCTTGGCTGGGCGCTGTGGCTCACGCCTGTGATCCTAGCACTCTGGGAGGCCAAGATGGGTGGATCAATGAGGTCAAGAGTTCGAGACCAGCCTGAGCAAGAGGGAGACCCCATCTCTACTAAAAATAGAAAGAAATTGGACAACTAAAAACATATAGAAAAAATTATCCGGGCATGGTGACGCATGCCTGTAGTCCCAGCTACTCGGGAGGCTGAGGCAGTAGGATCGCTTGAGCCCAGGAGTTTGAGGTTGCTGTGAGCTAGGCTGACGCCACAGCACTCTAGCCCGGACAACACAGTGAGACTCTGTCTCAAAAAAAAACAGAGACCTTGACCTGAACTCCTTTATCCTGGTTTGCCCTCAGTTAGCTTCACCGATGAGCTTCCAAGGCCCTTAAGAAAAAGGTCATTCTGTTGTGGTGAGGGGTTGGCGATGGGAAGGAACAGCGACAAGGAAGGAATGGCTTGCAAAGGAGGGTGGGAGAGGCCAGCTGGACTCGAGTCCCCCGCAACCAGCCTTCCTCCCGTGGCAGCGGGATGAAAGGATTCTCCAAAAAGGCCTGTTTCTATGAGATGAACACATAGAAACCAACAGGCAGAGCTGTAGGGGGAGAAGACAGGAAAACTGAGGCACTTATAGCCACAGTCCCCCATTTTGAATCAACTCCAGCATTCTAGGAACAGAAGAGCCCTGGTTCCCTTCTGCCTGTGCCCCTCTGTTCACCACACTGAGCAGGCAGGAGATAAACACATTTCAGAGGATTTAAGAAATTCCTTATGTGTTTCCTCCTCTTCCTTCTTGTGAAATGACAGTACTCCACCATCTCGTGGGCAAAAACACTTTTGTGGGGCTGCGGTGGTCTCCTTAACCAGTCCGGGCTGCACTGAATTGGGATAAAGAGTGCCAGGTTCTACTATTCACTTATACTTTTCAAAAATTCAACTTTTTAAATTGTGAAATATAATGTACAGATAGAAATGCGCTTAAGACTTATAGATTCAGATTAACAAATAGTTATAAAGTGAACACCCACTTAACCAGTCGCTCAGCTCAAGAAGCAGAATATTGACGTTACCCAGAAACCCTCAGAATTAATGATTCTTTTATTTAAAAAAGCACATTCTTATCATAAGGAATTTGCTATTTGGTGTATAAACAGCTGGAAATGGTTTGGTACATTTCTCGCCCATTTTAAGTGTCCTAGTTACTGAATCTAAACAAGGCTTTCACCCCAGGCTTGAATAAAAATGCTTCAACTTACCTGGAACATTTTCTTAGAGTCAGGGTCCCTTTTCTTTCATTCTCTCAAAATAATTTAATTTTTAAAATTATGAACATTTCAAACATACAGAGAGTAATACCATGAAACACACACACACACTCTACCCAGATAGATTTGATTCTGAAATCAATATTCTGAAATTTAAAAAAATCACTGTTTTCAAAAGTGAAAGAAAAATCAGACAATGAATAAGAGTCTACCATATTTGTTTCATCTGTTCCATTTGTTCCAGTATTTCAAAGCAAATCTCAGACATTGCATCACATCCCTATATACTTCAGTATGCAATTCTAAAAATGCGCATATCTTAAAACCACTATGCCATTACTAAACTGACAATTCCTTGGTAATGTCTAATAATAGCAAGTCCACAATTACTCAATTATCTTCATAACCAAAGGTCCTTTTACACTGGGCTTGTTCTAAACAGAACACAGTGTCTTGTTTGATATGTCTTTTGAGAGTCCCTTAATCCTAGAGCAGGTTCTCCCCTCCCACTTCTTGTTCCATGCCACTGACTTGTAGCAGTTGTCCTGTAGAAGGACCCAACTTTTGGGTTTGTCTGTTTGCTCCCTTGTGGTGTTATTTAACATATTCTTTATTCCCCATTTTTCCCTGTTAATGGAAGTTAGCTCTTAGGACTCTATTGCCTTCATGTTATTTATTATTTATTTTTTTGCAAGAACAGTTCAGAGGCGGTGCTGTGAGGTTCCTATTTCATCATGCCAGGCTGCACGTAATTTCTGGTGCTCCTGCTTTTAGTGATGTTAAGATTTATCAGGGGGTTAAGGCGGTGATAGCCTGATCCCTCCGTGGTAAATTCTCCCATCAACCTTTCATCTAATGGTTTCATCTTTTGGTGATTGCTGCCTGGATCAGTTATTTATTAGGACTCATAAGTGGTGATCCTTCTAATTCTGTCACTTTTCTACGCTTGTTAACTGGCATTCTTCTATACATAAAAACTTCCTTTCATCAACTTGGGCTATTGGGTCACCCCAAAATACAGTTCATGCAGGAAAGATAAGATAAATATGGAATTCTGTCATTATAAATGCCATTTTTCAGAGGAAGGAGTTGATGCCCTAGTTATTTCCAATGGTTCAAATAAAGTTTTTATGTTTTTGGTTTTTGGTTTTGCTTCTTGTTTTTAGTGTCATTACGAACTCAGTTTTTTAGAAAAATATATTCAGTGTGTTTCAATCCATTGCAATCATTATTCTGTTTGCTGTTCAAATTGTCCCACATTTGGCCAGTAGGAGCCTCTTGTTTGTTCCTGGGCCTTTTTCACATGACACTAGTAGTCTTTGATAGTTTTCTTGGTTTCTGGTGTGAAAAGATGTCCCAGGCTCATGCTGGACATTTCCTGCTCCAGATCTGGAACCCGCCGTTTCTCCAAGGAGCCCTGGTTCCTTTTAGGGTATATTTAGACACCAAGATATGGATGCTAGGTGTGCTCATTGATACTAGGCATCACTGTTTCTGGGTGTTTCTAATGAACAAGGCAAGGAAAAATTTTCTGAAAGAAGCAAAAATGTCATTATATCATATTCATATTTCCGATTCAAAATTAATATTTCAAGATGTTTATGTAATTTTTAAAATTTTACACTTCATGGGTGGTACTTTTCTCTTATACTGAAAATCTTGGTTCCTAACAATATTTATATGATGGCTTCATTGCATTAAAGTAATAAAACAAGTATTTCTACCAAAAATTAGACTCCTGAAAGAAGTCTAAGATTTCTTAGTAGTTCTATTTGTTCTTGGAATATATTCCACTAAGTATATGCAATCAAAACACTGTGTTCTAAAAGTTGCTGGAAATAGTATGTCATCTCTGGAAGCTATATCACCAATGTGGTATAGTTAGGTTTATTCATTCCACTTTGTTTTCAATTTTTAGAGATTGCGGAGCTCACTTTCTGGGGGATGGGCACGCTTGTAGCTCTGACTCGGTGGTACAAAGGCAATATATGTAACCAAAGTGTACCCCTGTAATATTCTGAAATTTAAAAAAATTACTGTTTTCAAAAGTGAAAGAAAAATTTTTAGAGA
>NW_012152741.1:844784-846375 GCF_000956105.1 Propithecus coquereli
GCCTCGGCCTCCCAGAGTGCTAGGATTACAGGCATGAGCCACCGCGCCCGGCCTGTTTTCCATGTTTTTAACTCCCTTCTCTGACAGTGAGAAAACTGTTTCCCATTATTCACAATATATTTACCTCTTTATTCAATCATAGGATACACATTCAGTAGTTTCAGAATTGTCAACCCACGCCACTGTGAAAAATAAAACTAGTAACTAAGGTTTAATATTTGTTTACAATTCTTTTTGTTTTCCCCCTTCAGTATAGCCACGTTAGACTGAAATGGGCTCATTTGTTTCTGTTTATATTCCATTCCCTCCTGCCATCTTTGGTGATTGATTACGTGAAAAATTAACATAATTTTTAAAGTCAAAACTACGTGAAAAATTACACCCGGAGAAGTGTCACTCCCCCATCCCCTGTACCCCATCCCATCCTCTCATCCTTTCACCCTATCCCCACCCTACCCTGTGGGTAAGAAATCTCAGTAGTTTCTGGTTTACTCTTCTTGTGTGGCTATTTTTTATTTTTGCACAAAGGAACAATATATATTTATTGTTTCTCCTTTCTTACACACAAGCTAGCATACTACAGATACTCTTTTGCACTTTGCTTTTTCTTTTGCACTGTTTGTTTTGCAACTGTATCCTGGAAATGTATGTACTTATAAAAATATTTTTATGGTAAAATATAATATGCATATAGAAAAGTGCACAAAACATATATTCACTTTTAAAGAGTAATTACAAATCAAACACCTGTATAACCACTACTCGGGTAAAGAAATAGAACATTGTTAGCACCTCTGGGTGACTTTTGCTAACCATAGCTCCCTCTCTCCTCCAGAGGTAACCATTGTCCTGAATTTTATGGTGTTTACTTCCTTCCTTGCTCCTCTTCATGGTTTGCCACCTTAGTTTAGTTTTGCCTTTATTCAAGTATAACACACACATAAAAGTGCACAAAAATTATGAATAACTTGATAAGTTTTCACAAATTGAACATATCCCAGCAAAGAAACAGATGTTGACCAGCACCCCAGAAGGCCCACCTGTGTCCCCTCCCAGTCACTGTCCAGGGTAGCCACCATTCTGACTTCTAAGGGCACGGTTTAGTTTTGCCTGGTTTTGTACTTTATGTACATGGAAGACTAAGAGATTATATACTTCTTTTACTTAATTTTATGCTTGTGATATTTATTCACTCTGTTGACTGAAAAGACAGTTCATTTTTATTGCTGAATAACATTCCATTGTCTGAATATACCACAATTGTGTATCCATTTCACTGACATTGTTGGGAACTTGAGTTGTACATACACAGCTTGTAAAATTAGGAAAAAGTAAGTTGAAGATCATAGCCTCACAGGTCAGACAGACAGATGAGGAAGAGAGTTGCAGAATAAGTTCACCATGAGAGTTACACATGGGGAGTTTTGGGCACATGAACCCAGAGGACTGAGCTATGCTTTGAGGGAGGAGAAGATAGGATCTGTCTAGGAGGATATGGAGAGAAAGAGGATAAAGACAGATACACACACACACACACACACACACACACAGAGAGAGAGAGAGAGAGAGAGAGAGAGAGAGAGAGAGAGAT
>NW_012152741.1:846425-848521 GCF_000956105.1 Propithecus coquereli
AATGATACGTGTAATCCCCACTCACACACAAGAGAAAGTCTATGATAAAAAAAATTAAAAATAAAATCTTGGCAAGGACGCAGAAAAATTGGACAACGCTAAACAAATTGTGGAAATACAAAATGGTACAGCCTATGTGTAAAATATTTTGATGTTTCCTCAAACTCAACTATATAACAAGGCTTATTCAGAGAAATCTCATTTCCAACCTGTTCCTACACCCTGTTATACTCCCTCTCTGAAATTTAAAAAAATTACTGTTTTCAAAAGTGAAAGAAAAATTTTTAGAGATTGGTTTTTAAATTTTTAATTGAATTTTTAATTTTTGAATATGTAAAATATTTTGATGTTTCCAAAGTCTCAACTATATAACAAGGCTTATTCAGAGAAATCTCATTTCCAACCTGTTCCTACACCCTGTTATACTCCCTCTCTCATAGGTCACTATGAGGTCATTAATTTTTGGTTTATCCTTCTAGTGTTTCTCTTTGCAATTATAAGTATCTATCTACCTATAGATGCTTATCCGTATGTATGTGTATATGTACTTACATATAATACTTATACTTTGCATTTCCCCCCTTTCTTATGCAAAGGTAGCAGACTGGATATATTGTTTTACACCTTCTGTGAGCATCTGTTGAGTGCTTATTATGTCCCCAGCACTGTGCCGAGGTAGTCAGGCAAGAGCAACGCTACTTATCACCGTGTTCCAGTGTATTTTTCGGCATTACAGTTAATTAGGCCTGCTGCTCTTATCTCTGTTTCTCAGGAGACAGTGCTCCTGGGTGCCGCCACGGTGCCATTTATGTATCTCCATTATCCTGTAGTGAGCACTGACAGTGACGAGCACTTGTCCCTCAGCATGTCAAAAAAATATACATATTTTTAATTACAAAAGCAATACATGAGAACATGCACATTGTGAGACGCTTGAGCAACACTGAAGTGTATGGAATAAAAAGCCCTGGTTTCCTCTCACCCTCACCCAATCCCACTGTACTTGCCTAAAGTAATGATTATGGTGGTGGTTGCCCAATGGTGATTTTCTAATTCCATTGTTCCTTCTACATTTATTGGTTTACATTCTACAACAAGGAAGAGTTTCCTCTCCTCTTCCATTTATTTATTCATTCAGCTAGTTTGTTTTTATCATGGATTTGCTGATTCTTATTTTATTCGATGGGCTATAAACTGCTACATTTATTATTTATTTTGACGCCCAAATTGTTCGAGAATTTGACAGGGGAGCCCTTTCCTTTTGAGCTTGCTTTTGTGTCCTTTTGTTATGCCCTCATGGTTCTCTGAGCTCTTTCTAACTTTCTGGAAAACAAGATGCTCCAGGCTCATCTTGCACTTTTCCTGCCACAGCCAGTTCTCCAAGAATCTGGGCTTGATCTCCTTTTGGTAGAGATATCTAGATATGGGCATTAGGTGTGCTCTTGCTACTGGGAGAGGTCATTGTTGCTAGGCCATCTCAGTGGACAGAGGGAGGATATATATGTGTGTGTGGATATATGTATTCCTACACACACATCTACCTATCCGTCCATTTATCTATCATCTATCTAATGTCTATATCATCTTAAAAACCATGAGTTCATACTGGTGCTCTAATTCCAATTCGAAACCACATGGTTCATTCTAGCCTTACTGCTTTCCATCTTTCTTTTTTTCTTTTCTTTTCTTTTCTTTCCCTTTCCTTTCTTTTCTTCCTTTTCTTTCAATGAGATCTTGTGCTGTTGCCCGGGCTACAGTGCAGTGGTGTAATCATAGCTCACTGCAGCCTCAAACTCCTGGGCTCAATTTCCCCACCTCAGCCTCCTGAGTAGCTAGGATTACAGGGGTGTGCCACCACATCCGGATGATTTTTTAATGTCATTTAATTTTTTGTAGTGACAGAATCTCTCTATGTTGCCCAGGTTCACCGTGAACTCCTGGCCTCAAGAGACCCTCCTGCCTTGGCCTCCAAAGTGTTAAGATTACGGGCATGAGCCACCGCTTCTGACCTGTTTTCCATGGTTTTATTTTTTTTATTTTTTTTTTATTTTTTTTTTGAGACAGAGTCTCACTCTTTTTGCCTGGGCTAGAGTGAG
>NW_012152741.1:862456-863118 GCF_000956105.1 Propithecus coquereli
ATGTTTATGACCATCAGCTATGTGACTTCTGAGTAGCAATTATAGGAAAGCAAAGTAGGGGACAATGGCTGCTTATTATTATTTTTAACTATGCCTGTGCCTTTGCAGAGTTTAAGCCCCTACCACAGTTCTTGCCGTGTATTCCTTTATTAATTTGTAAAGGGCAGTTTCAGATCTAGTTCCTCTTCAGCTCAGTCAGTTTCCATAGGTACAGTATTAAATCCTGAGAAGGCTTTAATTCAATTTCCCAATACATTTGATCATCAGTATTATAAGAAGACTTATTTACAAGAGGGAGTTGAATCTTACCAACACCACCAGTATTACACCATATTAGAGTGCAAAATAAAAATAAAATCTTAAGTCTCCCCTGCCAACTGAATTGAACCCCCTCTTGGCCAAGGGGACCCCAGAAAACCCTTAAACCTGAGTTCTTGGCCATGAAGGGAAAGATCGGATACGCCTCCTTTTGTAACTGGCTCTATGAACAAGTTTCAATGATCCCAATGTGTTTTTTGGTGATCCTCTTCCTTAACTAACTGACATTTTGAGTTGTTTTCCAGAAATGGTGGCTTTTCTGCAAGACAAAGGAGTTGAGATTCTTTTTTTTTTGGACACAGAGTCTCACTGTGTTGCCCGGGCTAGAGTGCCGCAGCGTCAGG
>NW_012152741.1:863168-864810 GCF_000956105.1 Propithecus coquereli
AGAGAGAGAGAGAGAGAGAGAGAGAGAGAGAGAGAGAGAGATTATTTTATTATTTTATTCCAGGCAGAGGGAGAGCATGCGGAACTGCTACCACTTGGGAAGGCTGGGTCAGAGGGAGCTGCATTTCGACATGGAGGGGAGGTTGCAGGGTTGGTTGGTGAGGCAAAGGACATGTCACAAAAAGTCCTAGGGTGCTGGGTTAAAGAAGATGGGACTTTATCCCTTAAGAGATTGGGACAGTACTGAATTTTTTTTTCTCTCCTCTTCTTCTTTTTTTTTTTTTTTAAAGCAGAGTCATCATATGGCCTATTTTACAGTTTAGAAGGATCCCTCCAGCAGGGACAGCAGGGAGGAAGGACTGGAGGGGTACAAATAGGAGGCAAGGAGACCTGTAAGGAAGCCACAGCAACATTCAGGGAGTGATACACATTGGAGGTTAAGAGCAAAAGTCCTGGAGTCTGGCTTCTCAATTTGTGTCTCCAGCCCAGTACTCTTTCCTGATCTCCAGACTCTCATGTCCAACTTTCTACTCAATAGTCCCCCTTCACTATCTCATAGGCATTTTCAAATCAACACTTCCAAAATTGAACTCCCAAAAAAAAAAAAAAAATTGGACTCCCAGCCTTACCCCCAAAAACAAGCCTCCTGCCTTGGCCTCCCAAAGTGCTGGGATTACAGGTTACAGATGTGAGCCACAGAGCCCAGGCTTTTTCATTCATCTTTGCACCGGTACCATAATTATTACTGTAGTTGGAAATTGAGTAATGTAAGTCCTCTAATTTTGTTCTTTTTCAAAGTTGTTTTGGTTCTAGGTCATTTGCGTTTCCACATAAATTTTAGAATCAGCTGGTCATTTATGCATCTTAGCAATATTGACTCTTCCAGTCTGTCTACAAAGGATATCTTCTTTAATTGCTCTCAGCAATGTTTTATAATTTTCGGTGTACAGGTCTTGTACATCTTTTGTTAAATATATCTCTAAGTATTTTATATATTGTGATGCTATTATCAATGGCATTTTTAATTTCGAAGTCTGATTGTTAATTGCCAGTATACGGAAATACAGTTGATTTTTGTATGTTGACATTTCACCTTGCAAACTTGCTATGCTTATTAGATAGTTTTTTTTGTAGATTTCTTAGAATTTTTCTTAGACAATAATGTCATATGTGAAAAAGACAGCTTTACTTCTTCCTTTACAATCTGGTTAGCTTTTATTTCACTTTCTTACAATATCACAAGGGCTAGAACCTCCAGTACAATGTTGACTAGAAGTTGGGAAATCAGACATTCTTGCCTTGTTGATCTTAAAGAGAAAGCATTCAGTCTCCTCCATGAGTATGTTAGCTGTAGGTTTTTTGTAGATGCCCTTTATCAGATTGAGAAAAATATCTTCTATTCCTAGTTTGGTAAGAGTTTTATGCATGAGTGGACATTTGATTTTTTTCAAGCGCTTTTCTGCCTCTATTGACATGGTCATATAGATTTGCTTTTTAAATCGTGTTAATCTGGTGAATTACATTGATTGATCTTGAAATATTAAAAACAACTTCCCCGTCTCTACTAAAAATAGAAAGAAATTATCTGGACAGCTAAAAAAATATATATAGAAAAAATTAGCCGGGCATGGTGGCGCATGCCT
>NW_012152741.1:865914-868503 GCF_000956105.1 Propithecus coquereli
GCTAATTTCTTTCTATGTTTAGTAGAGATGGGGTCTCGCTCAAGCTGGTCTCGAACTCCTGACCTCAAGCAATCCGCCCACTTTGGCCTGCCAGAGTGCTAGGATTACAGGCGTGAGCCACTCCGCCAGGCCAAAG
The DNA here is from genome assembly GCF_000956105.1 of Propithecus coquereli. Lineage (NCBI taxonomy): Eukaryota > Metazoa > Chordata > Mammalia > Primates > Indriidae > Propithecus > Propithecus coquereli. The sequence goes on from NW_012152741.1 coordinate 866,051, forward strand.
GCTATTTCAAAGGATACAAATAAACAGCCAGATGAAGAGATACATAGGTGTCAATGGAAAAGAAGCCAAACTCTGTAAAATAATTTTAAAGAGATTTATTCTGAGCCAAATTTGAGAACCATGACCTGGAGCCACGCTCAAGAAGCCTTGAGCAAGTGGACTCGGTGTGGCTGGGTTACTGTTTGGTTTTATACATCTCAGGGAGACAGGAGTTACAGGTAAAGGCATAAATCAATACGTGGGAGGCATACATTGGTTTGGCCCAAAAAGGTGGGCCATCCAGAAGGGGGGTGCTTATAGGTTATATGTGGGTTTAAAGATTCTTTGACTTGTAATTGGTTAAAGACATGAAGCTTTGTCTAAAGGCTTGGAATGTTTTAAGATAAGGAGCTGTTAATCAGAGACAAGCCACTGGACATAGATTTGTTGTGTAAATTGAGGACCTGCAGGATTGCCTTGCATACCCTTAGGCCTGCTAATGGGTTCCAAAGGATGTCTCCAAGAACGGATGGGGCATGATGAGGCATGTCTGACCTCCTTGCTCCTGGCAGGCAATTTAGTTTTAGGATATTCCGTCGACCAAGAGGGGGTCCATTCAGTCAACCGGTGGGGGGGGAGCCTTAAGATTTTATTTTGGTTCCCACAGGGCAAGGTCTGGAAGGGTCCCGAGTGCAGAACCCATGGAGTTGGAGTGTGCCACCCTACCTACACTCACGTGGCTATGTAACCCTCCCAAATGTTCAGCTATCTGCAAGCTCTCTGAACCCTGTCCCTTTTGGGGTTTTATAGAAGCTTCATTACGTAGCCATGATTGATTAAACCATTGGCCATTAGTGATCAACTTAATCTTTAGCCTCTCTCCCATCGCCAACGGTGGTGGAGGTGGGTCTGAAGGTTCCAACCCTCTGAGCACCTGCCTAGTTCCCCTGGTGACCAAGCTCCCCATCCAGTGGTATTGTTACAGCAAGTGTTACAACAAGTGGGCCTGAGGACAAACTGAGAGGCACACAGAGAGTCGGAGAATCAAAGTTTATTCGCCAGCGGGCTCACAGGGGCCTCGCCACCAAATTCTGAGCCCCATCTACCCGATTTTCCCCACTTTTATTAAGTTGTGGTGGTCTGGGGGGTAGGGTGTCAGGTGGTTAATGCCCGCCAGGTAACAGGTTAGTCGATGTGTCAGATAATAGATTTAGTGTTATGCTGATGTGCCAGGTAATAGATTAGTTGATGGGCCAGGTAATAGGTTAGAATTATGCTGATGCGGGTCTGCCATGAGGGGTGGAGTCTCAGGTGGCTGATGTGCCAAATAACAGATAGGGGTTTTCCTTATCAGTATCAAGCCGATTTCCAAAGGTCACCTCATTAACATAAACCCAGGTGTGTTTGAAAGGGCTTGTTGTAAATAACAAAAGACTGTCTTTCACCTTTATAGTTCAGGTACTACTTCAAGAACCAAGGACAAAGGATGAAATACTTTTGCAGAATATATTCTTCTTATTGCTCTTGTCACTTAGGAAATAACAAGACTTACAGGAGCTGAGAGCCAGGAATCATGGATGAAAACCAAAATATACACATCATAATATCACAGGCCACCCTCTAGTTTTCCAACAGGATCCCTTGCAACAAAATATCTATATCTATTCGAGCATTTATATTTGTTGTAGCATTTATAAAACATATAGCAATTGTACCAACATAAATATGCCTAACATTCAGAGAAGCCAGTGTGAGTTAAGGATAGATTGAAATAAATAAATTGTCCTATGAAACTGTTACAAAAATTTTCATATTCTTGTGCTAACTTCATTATTCCTTTTCCTCCTTGATCTACTGCTATTTGTACCTTTTGATAAACTTGTGCAGAACTATCCAGCACAAAAATCAGCAATGGCTAGCTAGATCCGTTACAGCCCAAGCAGATTGTATTGCCAGCCACACAGAGAAGAGCCCATACACTGAGATAGCCGGGGTTGCAGCAGAGAGACAGTTTAATGCCGCAGGCACCAAGTGAGGAGATGAGAGGAATTTCTCAAATCCATTTCCTCAAGAATTTGGGAGAAAGGATTTTTAAAGATAGTTTGGTGGGCAAAGGGCTAGGCAATTGGGTCTGCTGATTGGCTGGGTTTGGGGCAGGACCACAGGGGTATAGAAATCATTTTCATGTGCTGAGTCACTTCCTGGGTGGGGGTCGCAATACCAGTTGAGTCAGTTCCTTGGTATGGGCTGCTGGTCTCAGAGGATCAGCTAATCTACTGGAATGCAGGGGCTGGAAGATATGTCAAAAACTAGCCTTAGGTTTCACAAGGATGATGTTATCTATGGAGAAAGTTAAGAATGTTGCCGGCCGGGAGCGGTGGCTCACGCCTATAATCCTAGCACTCTGGGAGGCTGAGGCGGGCGGATTGTTTGAGCTCAGGAGTTCGAAACCAGCCTGAGCAAGAGCGAGACCC
>NW_012152741.1:869478-880677 GCF_000956105.1 Propithecus coquereli
TAGTTGTCTGGCTAATTTCTTTCTATTTTTAGTAGAGACGGGGTCTCACTCTTGCTCAAGCTGGTCTCTAACTCCTGAGCTCAAGCGATCCTCCCGGCTAGGCCTCCCAGACTGCTAGGACTACAGGCGTCAGCCACCGCGCCCAGCCAGGAGCTGAGATTCTGAAGGCCCCTGGGCAAACTTCCTGATGCCAAGACTCACCTGCCCCAAATGCCTGTAGCCCCTTGTTAATTGCACTGCAACCTGCCCCAAGGCACGTGGCCCCTCCTTAAAAAGTCCATGATCTCAGTCCATTCCCCTAACAAGAAGTCTTTCATATTAAAAAAAAAATTTCTTTCTCCCCTAGCAATCCTAGTTGTATCAACAATTGATTCTTTGTGCTATGAGCAAGTGGACCTAGGCCAAAATCCCCTTGCAGTTATGATGACACCTTTTGGAGTTTAGATACAAAAATTGACCAGCATTAATGTTAAAACAGAGATCATAAGGCTGACAAAAGACTCTTTGTGACAATAGGATACTAAATTATCAATAGCACCTAAGGCCATGCAAGGCAAAGGTTAAATCACACCTATAGGTCATCAATTTGCTTAACAGATCACTTGAGTCTGTATATTGTGGCTTGTCTCTGATTAACAGACTTCCTTATTTTAACTTAAAACATTCCAAGCTTTTAGACAAAGCTTTATTCCTTTAAGCAATTATAAATTAAAGAATCTCTGAATCTACCTGTAACCTGTAAGCCTCCCCGCTTCAAGATGTCCTGCCTTTTCAGGCCAAACCAATGTATATCTTCCATGTATTGATTTATGATTTTACCTGCAATTCCTGTCTCCCTAAAATGTATAAAACCAAACTGTAACCCAACCACCTCAGGACAACTTACTCAAGGCTTCTTGGCTATCGCTCCCTTGTCACTCATAGGGTGAGTATGGTATGGACACTCATATTTGGCTCAGAATAAACCTCTTTAAAATATTTTACAGAGTTTGGTTTTTTCTCATTAGCAGCAGTATGATCGTGATATAACTCACATTCATCACAGAACAGATCGGTAAGAATCATGGAGGTATTTGCTTTGCCTTTGTTGTAAAACCCCAAATTCAGCTCATGTACCTGATGTGCAGCTGGAGCCAAACACTGTGACGCTGGTGCTTGGAGGTAGAGAAAGGTTATTTGATTTGGCCAAAGCCAGAAGGCAGGAGAGCAAAATCTCTCAGATCCCTCTTCCCAAAGAGATGAAGTGGGGAGATTTCATGAGGTTAAGGGGGTAAAGGAGGGGGTCCCAGGTGATTTAGGGTGAAGTCTGTGTTTCTTGAGTCTCAGATAATATCTTGAGCAACCAGGCTTTCAGTATCAGCAGCTAACTTCTTCAAAGGCATTCACTTCTCCTGCAAAACAAACTCATAAATTTTTCTTGTGACCCTGGGGTTGTCTCCTCCTGCTTGACAAAAAACAGTACACCAGCAGTTACTGATTACTGTGAGAACAAGGGCTATTGGGCAGGAAGTGAGCACTTATGAGGTGGACACGAACAATAGCCTAATCAAAATTTACATTATGTTGGTCACTAAAAATGCTGGGGTACTAAAATCTCAAGGGGTCTAGCTATACCTTCCCAACAGAATCTACTCTTGCCCATATACCAGTTATTATTAAGGACAGGTGTTGTTATAATGAGCCATGACTCAGTTATTTCTGAATTGCAAGTTAATTGGGGACAAAGCCAATCACCCTGTTTCATTTCACAGGCTTATACTGAGACTGGTTTCCACTGTGTTATTATATAGCAGGGTCCACCTCCCTCCTACAGAGAGGAAATGCATGGCATTTAGAATAGCTTCTACCTCTGCTAACTGTACCTCAGTGTATGTTTTATTTTGCCCTATTCTGGGGGCGAGGGCAGTCATAGAACATCGAGGTAAATTACAAGCACCCCCAGAGAACTTCCATAAATTTGGAGGGCCATAAGATTCCCATAGATGTGCCCCTTGAGCCTCAGGAGCCAGGATGGAGGGCCACTGCCTCATGGCCACTGCAGCCTCCATTTGCATTAAAATAGTCAAGAGGCACTGTTAGCGTTGGATACAAGCCCTTTCACAAAGCTGGGTTTTTAGTGTTATCCAGCATTATAGTTGTCTGCCTGACCCACTTTGCTAAAGCCTTATTATCTTTCCAGGCTGACTCCTATCCTTCGCCTTCTTCCTGGAAGAGAACTCCCTCTAATCTGCCTATTCTAGTTAATAAATCTTTTTCCTCTGAACACTGCTCCTCATTAAAAGCAAACTCAGCTTGTCCTACGATACCTAGACCTGCACCTATCTCTACTAAGGCCCTTTTCTGTCTGGTGGGCCAGTGTTTAATCCACCGTGCATGTTGTTGCCATCATGTATTAACAGCCTGAGTACAGTTGGGATACATGCTTTGCACCCAAAAATGTTGAGTACCTCATACTAGGATTAGATGAGTGATGGCCTTATCTAGATGTAATTTAGTTTGAGTGTGCCATAAGGCCTCCCACATTCTTCTTTGCCTCAGAGTGGGGCCATTCCCTAGGGAAACTTGGATTCACCAAGTAATGCCTACTCCTTTAATCCCACCAGGAGCCCATTGTTTTTCCCTATTCTGCTTAATAGCTTTCCATACACAAAAACAACAGTGATGTGTGTTTGTGTACAGCACACTGTGGCATGTTGGGCTACATATTTTGTTCTTTATAACCAGGGACCTTTCTAAGCATTCTATCATCAATGTTTACAGTCACATAGCAATCAGTCTGCTGAGAGCCATACACTTCATGGCTTGAAGTCCCAGTAGGAAGCAGTTCTTTGAAAAATTCCTTCCCAAATGGAAAATTGGATAGCCACATGTAGAAGGCTGAAACAGGATCTGCACCTCTCATCACTCACAAAAATTAATTCACAGTGGATAACAGACTTAAACCTAAGGCATGAAACTATAAGAATTCTAGAACAAAATGCTGGAAAAACTCTTAAAGATATTGGCATAGGCAAAGAATTTATTAAGAAGACCACAAAAGTAATCACAGCAACAACAAACATAAACAAATGGGACTTGATCAAATTAAAAAGCTTCTGCACAGCCAAGGACACAATCAACAGAGCAAATAGACAACCTACAGAATGGGAGAAAACATTTGCCTGCTACACATCCAATAAAGGGCTGATAACCAGAATCTACAAAGAACTCAAGCAAATCAGCAAGAAAAAAATCAAACAACCCCATTAAAAAGTGGGCAAAACAGGAGTTTGAGGTTGCTGTGAGCTAGGCTGACACCATGGCACTCTAGCCCGGGCAACAGAGTGAGACTCTGTCTCAAAAAAAAAAAAAAAATTGGGCAGAAGACGTCAACAGAAACTTTTCATATGAAGATAGACTAATGGCCAACAAACACATGAAAAAATGCTCAGCATTTCTAATCATCAGGGAAATGCAAGTCAAAACCACAATAAGATATCACTTACGTGGATGGAAAAATCCAAACTCTGAAATATTTTGAAAGAGGTTTATTCTGAGCCAAATTTGAGGACCATGTCCTGGAGCCACTCCCAAGAAGCCTTGAGCAAGTGGACTCGCTGTGGTTGGGTTACAGTTTGGTTTTATACATTTCAGGGAGACAGGGGTTACAGGTCAAGTCATAAATCAATACGCGGGAGGCATACATTGGTTTGGCATGAAAAGGTGGGCCATCTTGAAGGAGGGGGGGCTTACAGGTTATAGGTGGGTTTAAAGATTCTTTGGCTGACGATTGGCTGAGAGAGTTAGGCTTTATTTAAAAGACCAGAAAGGAAATGGTTAATTTAAGATAAAGGTGTGAGCACTCTGGGAGGTCCAGACAGGAGAATCTTTCAAGTTAAGTTAAGGATCTGCTAGGATGCTTGAGTTAAGATGGGGGCTTTCTATCTTTTTGGCGATGCTAATGCTATACCAGAATCTGGCTGGGAAGTAAACCACATTATATTTGGTTAGCAAAACCTGCCTACTGGGATTTTACCATTTGTGAGTGTGACTCATCTGGCCCCCTTAGGAAGGAATTTTGAAGAAAAGAAAACATCAGAGTTCAGTCCTCACTTATTTCCAGTGAGAATGGCTTTTATCAAAAAGTCCCAAAACAACAGATGCTGGTGAGGATGCAGAGAGAAAGGAACACTCATACACTGCTGGTGGGACTGCAAACTAGTACAACCTCTGTGGGAAGTAGTATGGAGATACCTCAAAGAACTAAAAGTGGAACTACCATTCAATCCAGCAATTCCACTACTAGGTATTTACCCAAAGGGAAAAAAAAATTCTATAAAAAAGACATCTGCACTCGAATGTTTATAGCAGCACAATTCACAATTGCAAAGAAGGGGAAACAACCCAACTGCCCATCAATACATGAGTGGATTAATAAAATGTGGCATATGTATACCATGGAGCACTACTCCACCACAAAAAAAGTGGTGATCTAGTTTCTTTTGTAACAGCCTGGATGGAACTGGAGGCCATTCTTCTTAGTGAAGTATCACAAGAATGGAACAGCAAACACCACATGTACTCAATACTAAATTGGAACTGTTACCAAAAGCTCGGACACTTGTCCACAAGGCCAAAGAAGAACGAGGACAAGCAGTTTGAGGAGGAAGGAAAGAGAGTTTACTTTGCTGACAAAGGAGGAAATATGGTAGACTTTCTCATCTCAAAATTGCAAATTTCCTAAACATAGGCAGAAATACAGAGCTTTTAAAAGGGAGGGTTCTCAGCTTCAGGCAATTACTGTGGTTAACTATTCGAAGTCTGGAGTCTGGGATCCAGACAGGAACCCCAGATAAGTTCTGTCCAATTGCAGGTTCACAAATCCCCTGCTAAGCTTTTGTACCATTTCGGTTCTGCAGCTTGTCTATAGCTGCCTCACTGCTGTTTGACCCCTCCCTCACCACTCTCCGCATGGCTTGCTGAGTGCCCTGCGCCGGGGACGGGGCTGCGTTGTGGGGGGGAAAGATCCCCTCTACTGGACCACTTCTGTCCATGCAGGTGGGCACCAACTCAATCTCCATTCTCAATTTCTCCCAGGGCTCCTGGGGGGATGTTTGGAGGCAGGGGCTCTGCCCCCCACCATGCCGCCTGAGTCCTGGACTTAAAACACTTTTTTTCTCTCCTGGGGGCTTCTTACTATCTGGAGGCCTTTGTAACTTCTGGGCAAAGTCCTTTCTAATGTGTTTTCTTTTTACAAAAAGCGTACATAATTTGGCCCCTTCTGATTACAGAAGGTCCCCTGGCCAAGTTGAGTTTTCTGCTTAGAGGAAGGGACATTTCTACCCCAGTTAGTTTCAGTCCTGATCTCCCCTGCCCCTCACAGTGCCAACAGTTATAGCAGGGTGACCATGGCCACTGCATAGGCCTTGCCGGCCCCATTGCAATAGTGGCACATGCAGAGCCCCAAGTTGGCAGCAGGCTCTTGGCCTCTGGCTATCCGCCCTTCTCCCACACAACAATGGGCTGCTGCTCTCCCAGGGTCATACACGGGCCAGGGAAGCTGCAGAAAGCAGGGCTGCTCCCTGATTCCCTGAGCCTGCCTGCATTATGTTGGCCACAGATGGGCCCGCACAAAGCTGGTGGCAGCATATAGATAACAAATTTTCTTTCTTAAGTATGCTGCTCCTGTTTTAGGCAAACACCAAAGCGGGGAAGGAAAGAGATTTGGGAAGCGTCGTGACAGCCGTGGCCATTTGTAAGTAAAGCCCCCCAGGAAGCGGGGACCCTGTTTCCATCCATTCGTGGGGGAGTTTTAGACCTCCCCGTTGGTTTAGAGGCACCGTTTGTGTGGGTGGAAATGTAGAGGTTTAGTGGGGCGGGGACCTGGAGCTTTTTTGTGATTCCAAGGGAACAGGGGCTGGAAGTTTCAAACCTTCCCCAAATGGTGGCCCAGTCTCCCCCCTTTCCCTCCAAATCATCAAGTTGGTTAGAGCTTCGTCCATCAGAAACAAAGACAGGCAGCTGCTGGAAATCCATTTCTTTCTTACCCGAAGAGGCCACTTTTCCACGAGGCCAAAGAAGAATGAGCACAAGTGGTTTGAGGAGGAAGGAAAGAGAGTTTACTTTGCTGACAAAGGAGGAGAGACTGGGCCAGAAAATCTCAAATTTCCTGAACATAGGCAGAAATACAGAGCTTTTAAAGGGAGGGTTCTCAGCTTCAGGCAATTACTGTGGTTAACTATTCTAATTGTCCCGTCTCTGCCAAAAGCAAAGCCTGTGAACTCCCCCCTGGGGGGCTGGTGCCACCTGGGAGTTTTCAAAAGACTTAACCTACGGCAGGGATGCAGGCCAGGCTGCAGAACCTGCCTCAGGGACGTAGGCCAGGATGCAGTTCCCAAAAGAGTGGGGGAAGTTTTCCAGGCCATTCCCTCTGTTACAGAACTAATCGATCAACTTATGTGCACATATGGAAGTAAAACTCAAGGGAAATCAAGTAGGTGGGAAGGGTGAGGAGGGGATGGGTAAATTCACACCTGATGGGTACAATGCACGCTAACTGGGAGAAGAGCACACTTATAACTTTGACTCAAACTGTACAAAAGCAAATTATGCAACTAAAACATGTGTACCCCATAATATTCTGAAATTAAAAAAATTCCTTCCCAAATGATATCCTTTATAGCAGATGTAGCCTGAAAAATAGAAGTCAAATGATACCAGCACATTACTAAAGTTCCATTTAGTCATTAACATTTGGTCCAGTTCATCAAAATATCATATGACCAGAATGTCTCCCAGAGAAATGTCACTCAGGTTTGCAGGCTGCCGTTCAACCTTGTCAGGTTCCAAAAGCAGGGGTGGTCCTGGAAAACACATAGCTTCACCCTTCTGGGCATCTGGTAATAGTCATGCTAAGAGATAATGTTATTCTTTTGCTCTGAGCCTCTTGAGGTACTAACACAATATTGGATTTCCCTCATTGCATAACCCACTTATTCATCCTTTACCCTCAGCTATTATTTCTTCTTTTCTCCATTTGTCATTTATTTTTACCCAAACTTTTTCGCCCTTGGAAGGAACATTAGGTTTGGCCACTGGGCTGGTCCAGATGCAGCAATACTAGTCTAGCGAGTGGCTCCCCTGCTTAGTCCACTCCCATTCCTGTAGGGTGCGGTTATGTAGGTACTGAACCAGTGGGCTATCCTGACCACTAAGCAGTGTAGTGGCATTTACTGTTAGCCTTAACTGTGCCAAATGGGGTGAAGGCATAATCCACCCTATCGGGCCTTTAGGAATTCTGACATAAAGGTTTAAAGTTATAGTTACAGTTTCTTGCTTAGGAATCATTCCTGCTTCTGACACCTGCAGTTGTATCCCTAGTCCTGGGATCATTACATCAGGCGGGAAAAAGGAAAGTTGAGGTGATGTGGGGAAGAACTGTATAGTTGCATCAGCATCCTCCTCTGCCCCCTCTTGCCCAGATCCCCCAGAAAAGTGGAGGAATCTATCCAGTCGGGACCCTCCCTTAGCACTCCTAGTGTTGAGTGAGCACACACTCTTGAAGGCACATAAGGCAGTCTTCTTGCCTTTATCTCCCCATCTTAGATAGCAAATGTTTTGACTGCCCATCCCAATTCTTTACTAGACCATTACTCTAAGGATAATATGCAACATGATACATCCATTAATATGGTATTTTTTTGGCCCACTGTTGGACACTATGGGTTGTAAAGTGTGTCCCTCGGTCTGAAGAAATGTAACTCAGAGGCCCAAATTGGTACAGTATCTTCTGCTTGTGGGGATGAGGGGAAACTGCCCCTTTGCCCCAGAAGGTTCACTGAAAGATCAACTCAAAATAAGGCAGACTATTAAGAGAAAGAGATTTATATACCATGCGCATCGTGAGAATCACAGAGTGATTACCCAATATCCTAGTGGGGTCCAGGAATTTATACACTTTGATTTTAGAGGGAAGGGGTTTTACCAGCTGTTGAACTCCTCAGTTCTTGTCTTCTCAGGATCAAAGACTAAAAGCAAGAGACAGTTTTGAAGCAGCAAGCAATAAAGTTTATTAAAGCAAAAGTTCACTCTTAAGGGGGTTAAGAGTGGGCACACATCCGAGTAGACTGTGGCCCTGGGGTTTCTGTGTCATAATCAGCAAGTGATAGTACAATCCAAAAGGGGTAGGGGTGGCACTGGGGTCTCTTTCGGTTTCTCCTTTTCTTTCCTATCTGGCCTCTCCTCCCTTGTGACATTGTCTCTTCTCCTTTTTGTCTTGACCAGTGGGGATGTCTCCTTTCTGCTGCTGGCTGGAAGGAGTTTTTCACTTTTTATGGTTAGGCCTGGATGTGTTGTGGTGTCCAAAGCCCACGGGGGCAGGGGACAAACTGTCATGTGCCTTGTGTTGTTTCTGTTATGTTTCTTGTGATAGTTGTAGTTACCCTTATCTTGTTATTGTTACAGTATGTTCTCTTACACAATCCTATTTGTTTACATCATTTGCTTTCATATTTTCTCTGCTCATGTCTCACTCTCCTTATGCTAACATTCTGTGACGCTTATGGCTCCCCTTATCTTGCAGCGTGTTTTCTTACTGGGTACCCCGTTTGCTTACAGGGCCTGCTCTGTACCTCCTCTGCTGGACTTACTTTCCCACCTACGCTAACAGGCGGAGATGAAGATTATAGGTAATTCCGTTTGGGGGCACTAAGTGGTTACTAGAGAGGATGAATAGATACTTGGGAGAATTAATGGATATGGAGAAACAGGTTGACTTGTAAATGATTCTCTTTGGAAATTAAATTAACCTGAGAGACAGGTATAAATTTAAAATGATTTGGGCCAGGTCTGGTTGCATTCTTGATCTTCTTTGTAGCAACATACTGAGATAGCAGGGAAGGGAAGGTAGGTTGATTGTTCTTTTGATGGGTCCATCTGGTTTTACGCAGATAGAGGGAAAGACCTTTTCAAAGCCTGTTGATCTCTAAGAGCCTTTAATTTAAATGCTCTTTATACCAAGGAGTCATGTTTTGGGGTAAAATTTCCTGATCTTCTTCAGCTTCCCATCTTATAATAGTGTTTTGAGCATTTGCATCTACTACTGGGTATGCAAAGCCCAGTCCAGAGAAAGTATCTATTCCTGTCAGGATCCATTTATAGTCCCCCAGGGCTACCAGCATTGGCCCAATGTAATCCACTTGCCAGCTGTGTGTGGGGCCTTCTTCCCAGGGGATCTTCCCTGTAGCCATCTGCAGTCTGTGTCTCTCGTGTTGACAGACAAAATAGTTCTTGTTAGCATTTTGTGCTTCAGAGGGTGCAAGGGGAATATATCTAGAGTCAGCCCATTTCTGCACTGCTGAAGCCCCCCATGTCTGCTCATTTCATAGATCCAGTGGGCACCTCAAGGGAGCTCACTAAAAGGTTCACTTGGTGGTTCCAATCATCTTCTGAGCCTGGAAAGGGGTTCTTCTGATGAGCATCAACATGTCCTACTTTAATGTTCCCCTAAGTTCCCAGAGTGATTTCCACAGGGCTGCTGCGCCCGACGCAGGCATTCCTTTAATAGTCCAGTTCCCCACTGCCCATCTACCTGACCACATGGCCAGGCCATTGGTTACTGCCCACGTGTCAGTAAAAACCCAAACACAGGGGCTTTTACCACTGCTAACTTGTAGGAAAACAGCATGCAATTCAGCCCTTTGGGCTGATTTATTCTTACCTTCTTCAATCAGTGTCTTCATATCCACTGGCCTTAACGCAGCAGCTTTCCAAACAAGGCACTGTCCCTTCACCTTGGAATTGCTATCTGTAAATCAAACAGCTCTTTGTTGGTCAATCGAGAGCTGTTCATAGGGCACTGTCCATGTGGCAATAGGTTCTGACAGCTACTCAGATGATTCCAAAGTTGGTCTTAGAGGAAAAGAAGCTACCTGCTTGTGGATACGGTGGGTGTGTCCTGCATTTCTCTAGATGCCTACTCCTGTATAAACCATTTCCATTTTATTATGGAGCTCTTCTGGGCCCCGCCTTCCTTATTAGAGTGTTTCTCTGACATCACCCAAGACCTGGGTTTCTCAGGTTTCATGATTGTGTTATGTCCTTCAGTCACCGAGGCAGTCTCAAGCAATGCCCAATAACAAGCTAGTAATTGTATCTCAAATGGTGTGTAGTGGGTGGCAGCATCTGGACATTTTCTGATCCAAAGTCCCAATGGCCATTGCTGGGAAGTACTCATTGGGCCTTTGCCACAAGCTCCAGTCCTCATGAGTGCAAGTGGTAGGCACTTCCAAAATAATGTCTGAGTGGGGATCATACAGGCCCAAAGGTGTTAAGAGAGCTACTGCTTTTTGTAATTCAGACATGGCCTGCTTTTGTTCAGGTCCCCACTCAAATAGGACTTTCTTTCAGATAGTATTATAGATGGGAGCCAGCAATATTCCCAGATGTGGAATGTGCATTCTTCAAAATCCAAATAAACCAACCAAATGCTGGGCTTCTTGTTTGGTCCTAGGGATGGGTAGCAACAGCAACTTATTTTTAGTCACTTGTGGACCATCCCAGGTGGCTCCTGCTCAGGTTATTTCTAAGAATTTTACAGTTTGGGGAGGCCCTTGGATCTTTGCTGCATTTATTAACCAGCCTTGGTTGGTCATGTGAGTCATCAGTGCATTCAAATCAGTCCTAGCCTGCACTTCAGTTTCCAATATTATTATAACATTATCGATATAGTGCATTATTACACTTGAGACCTGCATCAAGTCCAAATCCCTCCTGACAGAATGATGACAGTAAGCTGGTGAATTCAGATAACCCTATGCCAGCACAGTAAATGTAAATTGTGATCCTTTATGTGTGAAAGTGAACTGCGGTTCGCTCTTTTCTGAAATTGAGATAGGGAAGAAGGCATTTGCAAGATCAATCACTGAATACTGGTCTACTTTAGCCTGTTGTATGTTCTATACGGTTGAAACCATGTCTGGGACTGCTGAGGTTATGGATGGTACAACTTTATTTAAACCTGGATAGTCTACTGTTAGTCTCCAGGAGTCATCCGTCTTTTTCACAGGCCACACAGGGCTCCTGTATAGAGAGTTCGTTGGTTCCAACACTCCAGCTTCTAGCATGTCATTGATTAAAGGGGTAAGCTCTTTCTGTCCACTGGCTACTCCATATTGTTTTATTTTTTTTTTTAGTGGCTTCAAGAAATGTATATCTTATGGG
>NW_012152741.1:880873-896900 GCF_000956105.1 Propithecus coquereli
CTCTTGCTCAGGCTGGTTTCGAACTCCTGAGCTCAAACAATCCGCCTGCCTCGGCCTCCCAGAGTGCTAGGATTACAGGCGTGAGCCACCATGCCCGGCCAATTTTTTTTTTTTTTTGAGACAGAGTCTCACTTTGGTGCCCGGGCTAGAGTGAGTGCCGTGGCCTCAGCCTAGCTCACAGCAACCTCAAACTCCTGGGCTCAAATGATCCTCCTGCCTCAGCCTCCTGAGTAGCTGGGACTACAGGAGAGAGCCACCAGGCAGGCCCATATTGTTTTAAATTAGCAACCTGTGTGGGTTCAGGCAGTTTAGTGGTTCTCATTTAGCATATGCCCAATCAAGACTGGCCTAAGGGCAGACTTTCATGCCTTCTGTTTTACAATATTAGGTAGGGGAAGCAATCCCCAGTCAGACATAATATCCATCCCAATAATGCACTCAAGTACAGAAGACATGACATGACCACATCATATAAAGTTTGTGCAAAAATCCCAATTTTCATTCAAACTTTCACCTTAGTCCCATCATTGTTGTGTCCTTGTCTCCTCCCAATCTAGCCTTAGGCCCAGTTAAGTTTTCACTAAAAGGCTTTGGAATCACAGTGCCTTGGGATCCTGTGTCAAGGAGTCCCAAAAAGGTTTCTTCTCCCCAACCTGGCCATTTTACCCACTCTCGTGCAAGTGACCTCAGGTCCCCAGCTGGGTGGCCAGGAGACCCTGGTCTCTCTGTCAATCATTACCTCATTAATCAGTCTAGCCACTGACTGCCACGGGTGATTCCGGGTGGGGTTTCTTTCCCTTCTAGCTTTTTAAATTCCTCTAAAGTGGGATAAATGGAGCAGACTAGCTTGGGGCCTTTTAAGGTTGGGGGACAGAGGTGGGGGTGTTGCATCAGCACCATCAATGTCCGCTATATTCCTCCCATTTTTCAATAACCATCTAAAGATTTCTACCCTGTTGGGAGGTTCCCCGACTCTCCCCTTTGTTTTTCCCCATTTTGCTTTTAATAACTTTAATGTCCTTGCTACCAGTGAGACCTATACAGACAGCAAATCAGGGAAGACTTCTCCAACTGTTGGACGATTTTGCAGTAATGTCACATGGGGCACCCCCACAGAAGGGGCCCCCTTAATCACAGCATTTACCATAGCCTGGGTAACCGATATTCAGCAAGTGAATATCCTAGTCATCATAAAGCCAGTCCCACATGGCTTCCATAGGAAGCATGTCAGCTGCTTCACCTAGGGTGCTCCACTTGGCATTTATGGGGGAGTTGGGCAGGCCCCCTTGTCAGGGTAAACAGACCTTACTGTGGCTTTTGTCCAGTCCTCCAGGCTGGCTGTTCCCTCTGGAATAACCTCCTGCACGTCTGGATCAGGTATAGCCACCTGTGATAGTGAGCTGTGGGTCCTACATCAACCCAAACACGCTCTTCTACCCTGCAGCCTTTAAAACCAAAGATACTGCTCCTAAATTACTCTTAGAATCCATTTTAAGAAAGGCTCCTCAGGAAGTTAATGGTTCTGATCTACAAAATTCTTCACACCATATCCTCCAGTTTCAATAGTTTCTTGGTTTTGCCTTCCCCCCCTTTCTTTTGGTAACCACAGATCTTAGAGGTACTTTCTGTTGTCCCTGCATAATTTTTCCCTTGGGGGTCAGCTCTGAGGCTAGTGGCCAAGCTCAGATTCAAGGAAATCTGAGCTTGGTGTAGCTTCAAGGTCTGACCTAGCACTCTCTTTTAATTTCATTTAAGCTATTACAGATAACAATAACCAAGGGATTGAATATTTTGCTTTTTTCTTATGAGTTTGCATTTCCTTATGCATCCAGTGAACAAATTCCCTAGGAATTGGATCCATCTACAGATTCCACTGGTAACTTTTTTCTTTAGTAACTGAGCACAGCACAGCTGCAGTTTCTTACCATGGGTGACTAGGTAGCCATTTAGGGATCAAAGGCTTCTCATCCCCTACCCTTTAATCCTTTCTCTTCCCAAACCACATGTTTCCGTGAGCCAGGGCCATTCTAGCAAGTCCTTCTTCACTGACACCAAATGAGTAGGAAAAAAAAACCAAAACAAAACTCGGTTTCTTCCACTATACTCTCACAACACACTTTCATGTTTTCTTTTCTTTCCTTTTTTTTTTTGAGACGGGGTCTCACTCTGTCACCTAGGCTGGAGTGCAGTGGCACAATCATAGCTCACTGCAGCCTCAAACTCCTAGGATCAAGAGATCCTCCTGCCTCAGCCTCCCAAGTAGTTAGGACTATAGGTGCGTGCCACCACACAGGCTAATTTTTGTATTTTTTGTAGAGATGGTGTCTCACTATGTTTCCCAGGCTGGTCTTAAACTCCTGGCCTCAAGCGATCCTCCTGCCTTGGCCTCCCAAAGTGCTAGGATTACAGGTGTGAACCATGCCTGGCCTGACAGAATTTTTACACCATTTTTTTGGGGGAGGGGGCAGGTTGCTGATGAATTCTTTTAGCTTTATAAATCTAAAAAAGTCATTATTTTATCTCCATTATGAGAAGTATTTTAACTTGGTTTTCAATTTTAGTTTAACAATTCCTTTCTTTCACTACATTAATGACATCGCTCCACTGTTTTCTGGTTTCTGCTGTTTCCGAAAAGAAGTGTGCTGTCATTTTCATCCTTGTTCCACTTTACATAATGAGTCTTTTTGCCTCTGGCTGCTTTTACGATTTTCTCTTTTTTGCAGCTTTTAAACATTTTGATTATAATGTACCTTGGTGTGCTTTTCTTTATGTTTCTTGTGCTTGGAATTCATTGAGCTTCTTGGACATGTGGATTTATGCTTTCCATCAAATTTGGAAAAAATATCAGCTATTATTTCCAGAAATATTTTTTGTGTCCACCTCTTTTCAGCAATTCCAGTATGTATGTTATGCTCCTCGAAGTTGTCTACAGCTCACTGTTGCTTCATTCAGTTTCCAACAGGCCTTACTTTTTCCTTTGTGTGCTTCATTTTGGACATTTAAAACATTTCATGTCTTCAAGTTCACTATGCTTTCTTCTGCAATGTCTAATCTGCTATTCATCTCATCCAATGTATTATTCATTTCAGACCATGTATTTTCCATCTCCAGAAGTCCAATTTGGGCCTTTTTATATAACTTCATATCTTTTCTAAACATGCTCTCTCTTTCCTTTATCTTCTTCTATATATAGAATACATCTATAATAGCTGTTTTAATGTCCTTGTCAGTTAACTTTATCACCTGTGTTATTTCTGTGTCTGTTTCTATTGATTGATTTTTCTCCCTGTAATTGGCTGTGTTTTTCTGCTTCCGTGCATGCCTAATAATCTTTTATTGGGTGCCAGATATTGTGAATTTTGCCTTGCTGGGTTATGGATTTGATAATAATAATAATAATAGTAATAATTCCTTTAAATGACTTTGAGCTTTGTCCTGAGATGCAGTTAAGTTACTTGGAAACAGTTTAATCCTTTCGTGGCTGACTTTCAAGCATTGTTAGATGGGACAAGAGCAGTCTGTAGAGTTAATTTGCCCCACTACTGAGGTAATATCTAGCTGATTACCTAAAAGGCTGCATATTGTGAAATTTTTCTCCTCCCTGGCAGGTAAGAAGATAAACTATTTCCATCCCTTTGTGAGTTCTGGGGTTGTTCCACCCACTCCTTTTTGGTAGCTCTTTTTTCCAGCCTTGGGTAGTTTCCTCCTACACTTGTGCTGATCAGAATTTAGCTGACAACTCAAGGGGACCCTCACCAGATCTCCAGAGCTCTCACTCTCTGCAGCTCTCTCCTCTCCAAATAACTCTTTCTTCTCAGAATTTCTGCTCTGTGAATTCTATCTGTCTTGGCCTCCCTGAATTCTCAACTCTGTTTCCTCAACTCTGGCCTCTGGGTTTCCTTTCCTTGCACTGATGCCTGAAAACTCTCCCCAGTAAGTAATTTGGGGGCAGTTGTAGTACTCACTTCATTTCCCCCCTTCTTTCAGGTATTAATGCCTGCACTGCCTGTTGTACCATATCCTAAAACAGCTTCTTCCATTTTTTTCAGTTCTTTAAAGTGGGAAGATAAATCTAGACTCTGTTACTCCATCATGGAGTAGCAGGCCAGAAGCAATTCCTTGGTCAGTCTTAAATTAGGCCTGGAATGTTGTGTTCAGCAGGTTGGCCATCTTTCTCCTATGATATGCGTGTGTGTATCCTGCGATGAAGAGCTTGAGGGAAACTCCCCACGTTCTGTCAGTGTAAAGATTTAACAGCTGTTACCATCATGACGATTACCATTTATGATGATGAGGTTAGAGACATCTTGTGTAAGGTACATGACATGAGGGCACCATTTAAAGAGCTGCTACTAGAGGCAGAATAGAATGTTGTTTTAGGCCAGGACACCTAGAAAGTGCAGTGTGTGAATCCAGGCTTTGCCATGGACTCATGGAGGGACCCTGGGCGAGTGGTCTAATCCTTGCTACCTAAGTCTCCTTACCCACTGGTCTAATAACAGAATCAAGGGTGCCTGTGGGCTGTTGCAGCCACTCAAAGGGGAGAGTGCAGAAAGGAGACCAAGAAGGGTCAGCAGGGCCCAGGAGCAGAAAGGCCCTAGAACAGGAGGCCTCAGCATGCCCTGCCCAGCAGTGCAGGGAGAGATGGGTGTTGCTTTAGGTCAGCTTAGGACATGAATCCTGCATGTGGCTCAGATGTCCCTGGAGACAGCACCCAGCCCACAGGACATGCACAGGGCTTGCTGAGACTGAGAGTGCTTCAAATATCTAGTCTTTCCTCAGCATGTTGTGGGGACTGCATGTCTTTCAGCATGACCCCATTTGCAGATGGGGTCTTTGCTCAGCTTTGGTTATCTTTGTGGCCTCAGTGGTTATCACTATCACTGAAACTGCTGTAGAATAAGTCACGGCAAGGGCTTATGGGCAGGAGCTCTGGGGCCAGACAGAGCTGGATGCAAATACTGGCATTTCTTCTCTGGCTCTGGTGAGCTTGAGTAAGTTAGTTAGCTGATGCACAGTGCCTCAGTTTACTCATCTGTGAAATGGTGATTAATAATAATAACTGCCTCCCAGGGATGTTACGGTATTAAAGGAGTTAACGGATGATTAAAATAGAGCATCTCTGGAAACAATAATCATGACAAAAACAATACTAATGCTGGCTAATGTGCATCTCACATTTATTCTGTGCCAGGCCCTGTGAACACTCTTACTGGGGTCATCTCACCTACTCTTCACTACAACTCGTGAGGACTGACACTATTTCACAGTGGAGAGGACTGAAGTGCAGAGAGGATAAGGGAATGGTCCCCAGTCACACAGCTGGTATGCAGAGGAGAAGCTGGGATGTTTACTCCGGGAAACGGCAGAACCCAGGCTCCTGATCACTGCTGGGGATGGGGGAGAAGGGTGTGGAGGGGTCCATTCCAGAGGGGGCTCTTGCTGAGGCTAAAAACTAAGAAGGAGTCAGAGAAATCTGCTGTGGGTGGTGAGTACTGGGAAGACACAAGTGGAGGAAAGGGGTCAGAGGGCAGGTGATCATGCCTACCAGATGGTGGGGACTGGAGCATACATCCAGGGCCCTAGGATCAGAGGAGAAAGGCCCAGGGGTGGGCATCACAGGGGACACCACTGACTGAGACTAGGAACCCTTCTGCGAGTCTGGATGTTAGTTCCTGGATTCACTCATTCATTCAAAAGGCATTTCCTGAACCCCTGCTCTCTTCCAAAAAGGCTCCAGATAGACTTGCCTCAGACTGGAGTCCCCAGACCCTCTCCCGCTCCTGGACACATTGTTCTATATGGCTCAGACACAGGTGGACCGAACTGCAATTGTTGTCTATTTGTTTCTATCACTTAAAAAAATGGGAGATGACAGAAACCCAGAATTCCAGCTTTTTTGGGAAAATCACAAGGCCTGGCCATGCAGAGATCTCATTCCAGAATGAGGACAGGAGGCAGTAGCTGCACTGTAGATGCCCCTGAGATGCAGTGTGGGGTGTGGGGTCTGCACCAGCCCCATCTTCTCTATTAGTACCCACTCCAGGGGCTGACTGGCGGGGAACGTTTATCACACCCACTGTGCTGCTCTTCCGTGCCTTGAGGTGAGCTGGGTTCTCTTATGCACGTTAACTGTCTCGCCCTGGGGCATATACCAAGAACTCTATTCCTGGACACCCTCCGGATACCCTCGCACAAAACTGCTCTGTGGTACAGGTATTGCTTTCATTACCTGACTATACTTTATAAAGAGTTACTAGAATATTAAGTGAATTCGGGCCTGGTGTAAAAGACTCCATTAATACATCAGTACACAGACTACACAGGCCATCCCCTGCCTCCACGTTCTCTCCCTCTCTAGCCTACCACTGAGGTGAGATCTGGGCATTTCTTTGTTTTCTTTCAAACACATTTCTCTGTATTTAAACACACACATGCACACATGCACACATACACACCCCAGCACCCACTATGAGCATCTTCCACCTTCTTTCTCCTCCCCCTACATTAACAGCATGTCCTAAAGAAGATCCCTTTGGCCAGTACTGGTCCCCTCATTCTGTTCCATGGCCAGTGGGTGCTCCCTGGTGTAACATAAATCCCTCATCCTATTTACCATCCAATGATCACTGACTATTAATGGACGTTTAGAGGTTTCCCCTGATTATTCACTACTACTTTCTTGCACACACAACTCTGTGTATGTGTGTTTCTTTTTTTTTTTTGAGACAGAGTCTCGCTCTGTTGCCCAGGCTAGAGTGCCATGGAGTCAGCCTAGCTCACAGCAACCTCAAACTCCTGGGCTCAAGCAATCCTCCTGCCTTAGCCTCCCAAGTAGCTGGGACTACAGGCATGTGCCACCATGCCCGGCTAATTTTTTTATATGTATATTTTTTAAGTTGTCCAGCTAATTTCTTTCTATTTTTAGTAGAGACGGGTCTCACTGTTGCTCAGGCTGGTCTCGAACTCCTGAGCTCAAACGATCCACCCGCCTTAGCCTCCCAGAGTGCTAGGATTACAGGCGTGAGCCACCGCGCCCGGCCTGTGTTTCTTTATTATACATTCTTTTAAGTGGGATTGTTGAGTCAAAGAGTTCAGTCATTCACCAATCATCCAGTGAGCACTTGCTATGTGCTGGGCCCTGGGGAGACTGAGGAAATTGGACAGAAAAATGTCCCTGCCCTCACGGACTTAACATCCTAAGGGCTTAGATCTGAGGATTTTTCATTTTGATGGATGCTGCCACCATGCCGTCCATCAGGAGAAGAAAAGCTTGTTTATTGGCATCATAACGCCACTCATGGGGCAGGAGCTCTGCGGCAGTGGACTGGAGGCTTAGACCTTTGCTCCCTTTAAGATCTTCAGGGCCTAGTGATAAGACTGTTCGTTTGGGTGTGTTGGGGGCGAGGGAGGGAGGGAAAGATGGAGAAGGGCCGGTTTGCTAGTGGTATGGTGCAGGGAGATGGGAGTAACAGTCCACTTCGTTGTGCAGAGGGAGGCTGAGCGTGGTTGGCAATGCAAATTCTTGGGCTCCGCCTCAGATCCATAGAATCGGAAACTCTGGGAGGTGGGGCCCAACAATTGGTGATTTATTAATAACAAGCCCTCTAGGTGATTCTGATGCACGCTAAGGTTTGAGAAACACCAGAATAATCCACAGGACATAAGTATGAAATAGCCTCTCTTGGATCTCACCTCCAAGGAGTGTGCGGAGTGGGGGTGGGAGGGACGTGTACCAGGAATGAACACACCACTACGGCAAGTACCACAGGGGAGGGAAGGTTCTATTTTGCAAGAATACAAATACTGTGCGTGGAGGGACAATAAAGCCCAGCCCACCCCGGCGTGATCAGCCCCACCCTTTGGCAGAAGTATGGGCGATGCCTTGTTGACTGCCACAGCCGGCAATCCGTCCTCGCGGTTTCCACCCGGCCTAAAGCAGACACTCATTCTCGGACTTTCCCAGAGACCTCTCTAATCCCATTTTTTGGCCATGCCTGTCCGTTTTACAGATTTGAATAAACCAGGAGCCAGCAAAGGGGCAGTGGATTGGTTGTGGGACGGGGAAGGCGAGGAGTCAAGGACCGCTCTGGGAGGTTCTCCCGGAAACTGCCTGCTCTTGGCGCTCACAGGGTGCAGCGGGAGGGACCCCCAAAGCCCGAGCCCTGCGCTGCATGCAGTAGGGCGGCCGCAGTGGTTGATGGGCGGGAATTCCTGATGCGGGTCCGGGGCTTCAAGGACTGGAGGACCAGTTGAATCCAGTCTCCGAGACGGGGTCTGCTGTTCACTAATAGAGCTGAAGATGCTTCCCCATTCAGACGCAGGGTTTAGTGAGATCACTCCCTAGGAGTCAGCTGGCGTTCCATGCGCGGGGCTCTAAGTTTTAGGTAATCCTAGGTCTGATTTGCGGTGTCCTAAGCACTTCCTGTATACTATCTCACTTAATCCTCACTAGGACCTTGGAAGGAAACCCTGATCTCCCTATCACGGATGAGGACACTGAGGCACAGAGAAGGCAGCAGTCGGGGCACTCCCCATGTTCACGCTGCCCCAGTCCCTCCCAGGGTCCCTCTTCTGTCCTCATAGACCTAATTCTGCAGTGTCAACCCATCTTCCGAGGGGACACTCACCGCAGCTCCTTCCTCAGCATTCTCAGCCCTAGGGGAATGGCCCTGGACTCCCAGTCTGGGTCTGGGGTTTCATCTGGAGCCACAAGAGATTTCCCACTCTGCCCTAACAGGGACACACCCCTGCAGGGGGGAGGAGGGGGGAGTTCTGTCTTGCACAATGATCTGCTCTTTCAGGGAGCAGGGTGGGTCCTGAGGGGGTCCTCTGAGGCAGACCTGTGTGCTAGGTGACAGGTTCCAAATGGCAGTGGGAGGGTGTAACTGAGGCCTGTGACTAGGGCTGGGATATGTGGGTACAGGGGTCCCTAGGGTGGAAGAAGAGGCTTAAGTGACCCACAAGGGTAGGCATTTGGGGAGAGAGAGGAGGTGTGGCAGCTGCTACCAGGAGAGAGGGTTTGGGGATAGGATCAGGATGCTCAGATAGGATTAGGAGCCTTAATGGGGGTCGCCATCTGCAGTGTGAAGGGAAGACCTCTCCTCTCTCTCCAGGACCCAGTACCCCACAATGGGTGCTAAGAGATGGCAGAGACAACTAGGTCCATGGGTCTCCTACTATGTTCTGGGATTTTCCCTGAAGCCCTGATGGGGCAGGATACAAAAATCTTCATGACCAGAGGTGACCAGGATTGGTCAAATCATGATCATTCCCGGGACCTATATATGTACAAGAGCTCACTCTCAGAACCCCTCAGTCCCAGAGAGTCCTCCCCATTCCTGGTGTGAGCCTGTCTTCCTTATGACAACATGGTAGTGACTGCAGACAGTGGGGAACTGAAGGACCTGAGGCCTCTCCCCAACAGGATTGGATGGTACAGAGACTCAGTGTCACTGTCCACACAGCAGCCTTGAGCTGAATCTTTGTGGGTCGGTGTCCCATGGTGCAGCCTGTAAGCTCTTTGTGGGTTGATGTGTGAGGTCTCTGAGCTGCTGGGGAGCTGTTACCTAGACGTAGGAATTCTCTGAGCTGATTGGGGGATCTATGTCCTCAGGTGTGGCAACTTTGAGCTGTTTGGTGGTTGGTGTCTAGGGAGAGAGATTTCTGAACTGTTTGTGAGTCTCTGAACTATTTGAGGTGGGGGTCTTTGTCCAGAGAGTTAGGTCTCTGAGCTTTTCATGTATCTGCATCCCAGGATGTTTTGGTGAGGAAGGCAAGATGGACCTTTCTCTTACAGAGCCTATGATGTCACATGTGCCCTGGCACCACAGAGATGAAAACAGGATCCTCATTCTCAGGGAGGGCAAGTCCTCAGTCATGTGCAGCATGTAGGAGCCCACGGTAATGAGACTAATAAAAATAACAATATCTGCTAACATCAACCTCATCCTTGCTCAGGGCCAAGCCCTGTGACAAACCCATGTATGCATATTAACTCAATTAATCTGCCAAACACCCAATGAGGAGGCCACCACTTGCAGATGAGGAGGCTGAAGCCAAGTGAGGATGGGTGATGTGCTCACAATCCTCAGCTCATGAGGAAGGGAGGAACCGGATGTAAAACTGGACTCGTTGGAGGAGTCAGGGGAAGGCTCAGGTATAGCTGAGGCCAGGTGGGGGATGAAAAGGAAAGTGGAAAGGGAAAGCTTTGCCCAGGGCCTCAAGGACCCTGTAAGTGACTCATCGTCAGGACGTCTGTCTCTGTGTCACACACCCTGCACTTGATACAGAATGCAATCCTCACATTACCATGGAGACGGTGGTGTAAGGTAGAGATAAAAGCCTCCACACAGGTGGGGAGATACCTCAGATTCAGCAATTTGCACAAGGCCCCCAGAAAATGTAGAGATCTCTGCCTCCTCTTCCCCCTTTAAAGAATTTTTCAGCACTGAGAGTCACCAGGAGAGCAGTCAAGGGCTTGAGGGGCTGTGCAGGACTCTATGTACAGCATGAGACTCCCCGTAACTGGAACATGTCCTTGGCCTGATGGGCAGAGGGTCCCATGTGTGTCAAGGCAGTGGGGAGGGTCTTCCATCATGACTGAGCCCAGGCTAAGGGCAGCTGCATCGATCCCTAGAAACGGTCCCTGTGGAGGGGCTTCCTTTCCCCTGCAGAGGCAGGCACAGCACCCAGTAGCACAGATTGGGGTCCAGAGCTGTGGGTGCTAATTCAGTGGGGACTGTGGGCTGCCAGAAATAGTCTCCCTGTCCCTGTCTCTCTAGTGCTTTCTTTCTTTGTTTCTCTGTGTTTGTTGCTTTGTCTCTGTCACACATGGGGCTTGGTGTGACCTCATTCATGCTATGAGGGCCCTTGATCAGGCTCTCCTAAGGGTATCGTCTGACATGGATTTTCATGGGGAGCAGTTGGGGGAAAATCACCCCTGAGTCTAAGGGATTGTCCAGGGAAGGGATGTGAGTTGCAGAGGGGCTGGAGAAGAGGTCCTTCCTTGAGGGAAAACCAGGAGCTCCTCCATATACATTGAGTGACCAGGGCCTCTGGCCTCTGCAAGCAGCATAGGGGCTTCTCTGCTAAAAAGCCCTCCTCTGGCTCACTCAGAGTAAGTCAAAGCCCTCACCATGGCTCAGAAGGCCCTGTGTGATCTGGCTCTCATCAGCTCTCTGACTTCACCTCCTACTTCCCGCTCCATTGACTGAGCTGTGCCAGCCACACTGGCCTCCCCACTGTGCCTCACACATGCTAGGCAGAGTTCCATCCCAGCACTTCTGCACTGGCTTTTACCTCTACCTGGAATGCTTTTGTAACCAGTTCCCCATAGAACAAATTTCAATGACCCTTATATAATCCTCTCCCTTAACTAACTACTGGACCACCAGAAATGGTGGATTTTCTGCAAGACAAAGGAGCTGAGATTCTGAAGGCCCCTGGGCAGACTTCCTCACACCAAGATTCACCATCACCCACAACCTGCCCCCAATGAATGTAGCACCATGACCTGCTCCAAGGCACATGGCCCCTCCTTTAAAAGCCCATGATCTCCCTTAGTTGGAGAGACAGATTTGAGGCAGCTTCCCCGTTCTCCCAATAAGACATCTGTCATATTAAAAATTCCCCTCTTCCTTGGCAATCCTCCTTTTCTTAATTGGATCTTTGTGCAAAGAGCAGCTGGACCTAGACGGAAAAGCAGTTTCGACAGGGCCCATCCAGGATGGTGCTGCTCATGGTTCTGTGGCTGCAGAGCAGTGAGAGAGACCAAGAGCTTCCTTTAGCAGCTACCTGGCCATATTTGCCAGAGGGTGGCTTTGGACTCACCCACCAGCTCTGCCATTACTGGCTTCTGTCACATTGGTGATTGCCTCCTGATTGCCTAAGAAGAAAGGAACTCTGGATTTGGATTTTGACATTTGCCTCTGGGCGAGTGAGTGCTATTTCAAGGTACCACACAGTGGTGGATGCCCCTCTCAATTTGGGGAATTGAAGGTACTGCACAGTGGGGGATGCCCCTCTCATGGATGAGCTCCCAACCATTTGTGAGAGTGGTAACTAACCTAACTGTTTTGATTTGGCACTCCCAGAGCTTATTAGGTGAAACTGTAGTTCGTTTGGAACCTCTTGAATTTCTCTTTGAGTGTTTATCTGTATTGGTGTGTGGCATGTAAATATAAAGTCTGTTAAGCTCTTTGTCTCCATTTTCTTTTTGCCTCCTTTAAATTTGCCATTGATGGTATTATAAGTGCAGTCCAAGGTCTGATAGGTTAAAGGACACTTCCATCCTAAGTTCTGGGAGGTTAAAAGACATCTCTGTCCTAAGGTCTAGGAGATTGAAAAACATCTTCATCCATAGAGGCAACCTGGCCAAGATTCAGGGACACCCACGGTTAGGGAAACAGGAATGGAAACAACGTATTCAGATTTATGTGGAACTTCAGAGTATCTCCTGGCTAGAGTTCTGAGATAAAAGCTATTGAAACCTTGCATGCGTGTGTATGTGTTTAGATGTGTTTTGTGTATATAGATATGTTATATGTTTACATGGTACCAAAATTGGCTTATAAGTAAAAGGAGCTCTCATAAATTAAATAAATAAGCAAGCCCAAATGCTTTTCAAGTTCATGTGAATTTAGTAATCTTTAGTAAACAAGCTGTTTTTTAAGTGCAAGTAAATTAGAATAAATAAAACTTTAAGTAAATGATAGCGCAAAACAGAAACGTATGGTCAAAGGTTTATGAAGATATTTTGGTTCTGGTTACTCTGAGTACTGGTTGCAAGGCAACCTATTACATGTACATTGTGTTGCCATAGCAAAGGCTTTTGCTTAGAACAATTTTTAAAAGAATCCTTGAACTGTTAATTTTTGTATAATAATTTATTGCAAAATGAACAAAATGGTTATTCTTAGAAACCAAAGAGAATCTCAAAACAATCTTATTCTTTGGAAGTAGTACATGTAATTCAATTTGCACTTAACTAGAAAAATGTTTTGAGACCAGTTAGATTGTTTTTAAAATAGCTTGATCGTGATTCTTATGTAAAAAAAATATTATGACTTTGTGCCATTATTTGAGATGCTAAGGATTAATGTTAGAGGTTTATTTGGTCTACATTCAGGTGATGTCATGTCAATAAATTTGATTTTGGGATATTGGTATTTTAGAAAGATCAAATTAGTTAACATCTTTAAGCAGGATGTGTTCTAAAACTTCTACTATATTTATAGAACTTAAAGATGTTACATTATTCAGAATAGCAAGTCTTACTAAAATACTTACGTTTGTTATTTTGGTAGGTTTTTTTAAATTTAAAAGTAATAGTTAAAACTATATCTTGTGATTGTTTCTTGGCCTATTTTTAAAAATTCATTTCCTTTTCTTTTCTCCCAATTTTTTTTTGTTTGTTTGTTTTTTTCTTGAGACAGAGTCTTGCTCTGTTGCCTGGGCTAGAGTGCCATGGCATCAGCCTAGCTCACAGCAACCTCAAACTCCTGGGCTCAAGTGATCCTTCTGCCTCAGCCTCCCGAGTAGCTGGGACTACAGGCATGGGCCACCATGCCCGGCTAATTTTTTTCTATATATTTTTAGTTGTCCAGCTAATTTCTTTCTATTTTATTTTTAGCAGAGATGGGGTCTCACTCTTGCTCAGGCTGGTCTTGAACTCCTGACCTTGAGTGATCCCCCTGCCTGGACCTCCCAGAGTGCTAGGATTATAGGCATGAGCCACCACACCTGGCTCCAATTTTGTTTATAAAAATATGTTTAGATATTAAATTTATTTAGACATTAAATGACTTTGTTGAGGGCACAATTAATTACATTGGTTGTTTATCTAATATTCACAAGCTATCAAAATGGTTAAGTAAATTAGGCAAATGAAAATGAGATAAATGTAATAAAATTGCAAGAGATTTTCTATAATCTGCTTCTTTTGAAATTTCTCAGATTTATATCTCAGAAGGTCAACTTTTGCTCTGGGAGGCAGAGGTGGGAGGATCCCTTGAGGTCGGGAGTTCGAGACCAGCCTGAGGAAGAGCAAGATCCCGTTTCTACTAAAACTAGAAAAAAATTAGCTGGGTGTGGTGGTGCACATCTATTGTCCCAGGTACTTGGGAGGCTGAGGCAGGAGGATCACTTGAGCCCAGGAGTCTAAGGTTGCTGTGAGTTAGGCTGAAGCCACAGCACTCTTGCCCGGGCAACAGAGCGGGACTCTGTTTCAAAAAAATAATAAAAAAAAAGTTCAACTTTTGCCGTGTCTTACTGCTTTTAGCTTTTCCTCCCCTTGAAAAGGCCTGAGATGATAACCCTTTCCTTCAATCTTTTTGTAGGCTCTTGTAACTTTTTTCCCTCTCTGGTTCTAAGTCTGCTGTTAAGATCTGACACTGAAATGTTTACCTTAAAGATCTGAAAAGTAATGTTTTTTTTCTTAGCTTCTTGATATGTCTGAATTGTTCAACATGGTCAAAAATCTTCCTGTGCTGTTACTAAGAGTTGTATATTCCTCTCCTCAAGGTATTAGTTTTAGGGTTTCTTGTTTCCTTTATAACATAATGTTCACTCATGACCCTGGACATAATCTTCTTATGACTGATAAATTCTGATATCCTTTTCATGAGGTTTGGCTTCCAAGTTGTCTAAATGGGTTTCCCATAAGAAAAAACAATTGCACTAAAGAAAGTTTTTCTTTACTTTTTTGTAACTGGCCTAAAAAACAAAGATTTTATTTATTGAGATAATTCCTATGTTGTCCTTATTAGGGTTTTGATTACTTGGGAAGACTGTGCTTTAAAAAGTTAAGTTTTTTTCTGTATTGCCTTTAAAGTCTTCTGATTATCAGTCTTGGTTAAGTGAATTGCTATTATTTTACAATAACCTGTGATTCTGTTTTGATCAAATGTTTTGAACCTTTTAACATCTTTGACAAATAACAAAATCTAGATAATTAGAATGTTTAGCTACCTGTAGGCTTCCGTTTTCCTGTCACTGTTGGAACTAGATGGGACTTACAACCTTCTTGTTTACAATGTTGTTTGTTCATTCTGATATATGAGTCTATAAATCCTTAGCTCAAATGTTTTTAACAAATGCTTATGTTTTGTATAACAAATTCCTACACCTCTGACAATAGCTTGATGTTATAGATAAGTTAATTTTATAACCTTGCCTTTGGCATTTGGTTTTCTTTGCTCTTATGATGCTTAAAAGGTTTTAAAGTTTGATAAATGCCTGTCCACCTCCATTCTCATCTGGCCTAGAACATTTTAATTGGGTCTAAGTCTTTTGACTTTAAGTCCTTTGGCCACAGGGTCTCACCGAGGGACAGGATGAAACCGGGGCAGGTAGCCATGCCACCCCAGCAATGATGGACAAAATAAAAGTTTGGCTATTGATGTTGCCTCTGGCAAATCTTGGCCAAAGGGGATAAATGTAAACTGAAATAAAATCCTAGGCACCTCTCCTGTTCCCAAGGGGACCCCAAGGAAAAAACCTTAAAACTGAGTTCCTGGCTATGAAGGGAAGGGAGGTCAGACACTTATATTCCATTCATGTAGGTCAAAAAAAAAAAAAAACTCTGGAACCCAGGAATACCAGTTTGTTCAAGATCTAAGGGCAATAAACCAAATAGTGGAGGATATTCTTCCTATAGTACCTAATCCTTACACCCTTCTTACCACTTTATTTGGAAATTTTGCCTGATTTTCAGTAATGTATTTAAAAGATGTTTTCTTTTGCATTCCTCTTGCTCCTGAATCCCAAGTACTATTTGCTTTTGAATGGGAAGAGTTAAAGTCTAAAGCCAAATGCCAGTACTGCTGGACTGTACTTCTTCAGCAGTTAAAGGGATAGCCACATGTAGAAGACTGAATCTGGATCCACACCTCTCACCCCTCACAAAAATCAACTCACGCTGGGTCACAGATCTAAACCTAAGGAGTGAAACTATTAGAATTCTAGAGGAAGAAGTTGGACATACTCTTCTAGACATTGGCCTAGGCAAAGAATTTATGAAGAAGAC
>NW_012152741.1:897942-910019 GCF_000956105.1 Propithecus coquereli
AAAAAAAAAAAAACCTCCCTAACAATCTTTGGAAAATTCTGGCCAGAGATTTGAGGGAATGTTTTAGGCAAGGAAATGATTTTACAGTATGTAGATAATACCCTGATAGCCATTGAGACTGCAGCTGAATCAAGGAAACAGGCTGTAATCATATTAAATTTACTAGCTGACAAAGGACATAAAGCATCTCAGAAAAAGCTCAGATCTCACTTCCCTCTGTCAAATACTTGAGGTTTAAATTGTCTTTTGAAACTGAGAAGGTTCTTCCAGAACAGAGAGAGGCTGTAAATTGAATAGCAGTCTATACTACCCATAAGCAGTTGTGAGGGTTCTTGGGTTATGGCCAGGTTTTGCTGGATTTTGGTTCCTAATTTCAGGCTAATAGCAAAACCCCTTTATAAAGCCTTAAAAGGGGAAGAAAAAGAACTGCTTACTTGGACTGAGGAATGCCACAGGGCTTTCTTGACTATCAAAAATTAATGACTGCGGGCCGGGCGCGGTGGCTCACGCCTGTAATCCTAGCACTCTGGGAGGCCAAGGCGGGCGGATTGTTTGAGCTCAGGAGTTCGAAACCAGCCTGAGCAAGAGCGAGACCCCGTCTCTACTAAAAATAGAAAATAAATTAATCGGCCAACTAAAAATATATAGAAAAAATTAGCCGGGCATGGTGGTGCATGCCTGTAGTCCCAGCTACTCGGGAGGCTGAGGCAGAAGGATTGCTTGAGCCCAGGAATTTGAGGTTGCTGTGAGCTAGGCTGACGCCACGGCACTCACTCTAGCCAGGGCAACAAAGCAAGACTCTGTCTCAAAAAAAAAAAAAAAATTAATGACTGCCCCTGCATTGGGCCCCCCGGACCTATACAAGCCTTTTGATTTGTTCATTCAAGAAAGGCAAGGAATTGGACTCAGGGTATTGACACAAATTTAGGGGGGGATCATAAGCAACCTGTACCTTATTTCTCGGAGCAATTGGATGAGATAACAAAAGGATGGCCCACTTGTCTGAGAGCAGTAGCTGCTACTTATGATATTTTATAGGAAGCTGAAAAGTTTACCCTTGGGCAACTGGTGACTATTCACACCATGCATTATGTATTACCCCTGCTAGAACAAAAGGGAGGCTTTTGGTTACCAGGCAAGTGGCCGGATGGGTAAATATCAGGCTACTTTGTTAGATAATCCTAATGTAACTCTGAAGCTGGTGTCCATGTTAAATCCAGCCACCTTGCTGGCTATGAACTCTCATTCCCCATTCTATGATTACATTCAGATTATGGACCAATTATGTTCTAGTCTCCAGGATTTGACTGATAAGCCCCTCAGACCTAGATAAGGAGCTCTTCGCAGATGGAAGCAGTGTTAAGGAACAGGGACAATACAAAGCTGGGTATGCTGTGGTTAGTGGCCAAAAGGTAATTGAGGCACAAGTCCTATTCCCTGGGATGCCTGAAAACATATACAATGTATGCCTAGCTTGTCCTTTGGGTATTTTCATTTGCATGGCAAGATAACTCTTTGGTTAAGATCTCTCAATCTATTGCCTCTTCTGTTAACCTATCTCTCTGCTGGATGAGTTACCTAAAACTGTTTGCATAAATAACTAGGGGAATTTTAGGATGGAGATTCCATCTGGGGAACACTGGGGCAATACTTCCTGGGACAGATCCCAGACAGGGATGGGTACTTCTTTTGATAGACTTTACTACCTTCGTGGGGAGAGGGTGGCAACTCAGCAACATGTACTAAAAAGTTTCAGCTACAGGCCCAACATGTTAGTTTTTCCTCATACCCCAACTATGTCCCATTTCAGCAAGAAGCAGTCAGATAGATTGATGTCCTGATGCTCCAAGATTGAAGAATGAACTAAAAAGAAGGAGGTAGTTGTAAACAGGCCCCCCCACTGAACAAGTTTCAATGATCCCTATATAATCCTCTTCCTTAACTAACTGCTTGACTTTTTGAGTTGTTTCCCAGAAATGATGGATTTTCTGCAAGACAAAGGAGCTGAGATTCTTAAGGCCCCTGGGCAGACTTCCTCACACCAAGATTCACCATTCCCCACAACCTGCCCCCAATGCATGCAGCCCCTTGTGAGATACATTACGTGGCCCGTCCTTTAAAAGCCCATGATCTCCTTTAGTTGGAGAGACAGATTTGAGGCAGCTTCTCCCGTTCTGATAAGACGTCTGTCGTATTAAAAATTCCTGTCTTCCTTGGCAATCCTTGGCAGTTCTCATTGTCTCAATAATTGGATCTTTGTGCGATGAGCAACTGGACCTAGACTAAAACCCCTTTGTGGTTTCAACAACACTTTTCTCCTAGATATTCATCTCCTATAGCTTTCCGTTCAAATGTCGCATTCTTAGAAAGGCCTTCCTTGACCACTCTTTCTGGAAATGCTCCTCCCCTCTCTATTTCATTACCCTGACTGAATTTTCATTACAGCAATTATCGCCACCTGACAAATTACGTACTTACATTTTTGTGCTGTATGATCCCAACAGAATGTAAGTTCCGTGAAGGCAGGGTTTTTTTCTGTTTCTTTCCACATAGCTGTATTACTAATTACCCATAACAGCGTCCTGGCACATAATTTAGATAGAATGAGTGAATGAATAAAAAAATGCAAAGTTGTGGTGAGAGACATAGTTAGACAGGTTTAGAATTCTGCTAGGGAACATATTCAGGGGTTACAGGATTTATTCGACCTACTCAGTGTCTTTGGGGCCACTGGAAGATGGCCCTTTCCCTAACAGAACCCAGAGGTCCTGCTGTCCCCTTCACCCATTACTGTCAAAAAGAGGCCTGGTCTGCATCAGGCCTTCTGACCCCAGTCAGGTGCTCTATTTCTCCTGCTCCTTGGGGGGCTGTGGCTGGGTCCTGAGGCCCTCTATTAGACCTATTCTACATTACCTAGGGAGGCACAAGTGCTGGGCACCATGCCCAGCACCTGTTTGATAGCGCTATTAGTAATGGTGGAAGCTGCAGGGAGGTAAATTTCAGCTTAGGAAGAGCTTTTCCCGTGTTTAATACTGCAGTAAGCATGCAGTCAGTTTTCGTCTTGTCTTTGCTTTCTCAACCTTTGGATACCAGCCTGGAATAGTTCATGGCTATCTGCATCAACCTGTAGTTCCTTGTTTGCACCACCAAGGGGCGTGCGGGAGGGAACGTTCTGTGCTGGGACATACCACTGAGGGACGCAGAGGTAGGGCAGTCTACTGCGGGAGGTACCACTGGAGAGGGGGGCTTCCATTTTGGAATAATCCTTTGTGTGTGTGTGACAATACTAAGGGTCTCCTTAAACCCACGTGGGGCATCAACCACAGTTCACAACGGAGGCACTAATGGCCCCGTTCGGTCCATCCCTACTCCCACCTCTCCGTTCTCCAGACCTGGCCCATTCGAGCCTGTTGCGGCCATCACTTCTCCACCTCGAGCCCTTCGTTTCCACATAGTGAATCCAGCCGAGACCGCGACAGGGCAAGCGATTGGCTCCGGGATGTAAAGGGCGGGGTCAATGACCGTCCTGGGCAGTGATTGGTTACCGCGGGAGTGCCCAATTAAGCCTTTCCGGGGTACGGAGCGGCCCCGGATGGAGGACCTTGTCCCTGCCTCGCTCTTTACGTACCTCATTCCCATTGGCAGTCGGCTTGGGGCGGCACTATGATTGCAGAGCTGGAGTTCACGCAGTGGGGCGATTGGGGGTGTGTGTGGCTTTTTAGAGTTAGAATTTTTTGTGCACCTCACCACTGACTGTCCCAAAGGGGCTGAAGATGCTATCCCGGCAAGTTTCGTCCTAGTCACTTGCTTGTAGCCGGAGTCTGACGCTGAATCCGCGGGATGACGGGTGTTTTTTTAACGTGAGCTCTTAAAGTCTTGTTTACCTGTCAGTCATAAACCTAGTCAGGCGCTTTTAGCAACGTCACCATCATTCCTACAGATGCACTCAATTAACTTCTCTGAGCTTGTTTGCTATCTGCTTAGAAAGTAAAGTGAGTAAGGCAGTTTTGGGGATGTGTATCGCTAGGTATGACATCTCGGATGCTCTGTGGGTATATTTGGTCACTCAGGGCCGTTTGGGGCCCAGATTGTGTCTGGGTGAGATATTTTATCTGAGGGAATTTTGTGTGCCACGGTACGAGGTCTCTGGGTATGAATTTTCTGAGCTTTTTCTGCATTTGTGTCCCTGGATGTGAGATCTCTATGTAGGCATCTGCATCCCAGAGCATGAAGTCTCTGAACTGTTTGTGATTCTGGGTCCTAAGTTGTGTTGTCTCTGAGCTGCTAGGGTGCTGGGAACGACGTTGTCTTAAGGTGTAAACTGTAAAGTATCTGAGCTGTTTGGGGGTCTCTGTCTGGGATGTAGGTTCTCTGATTTGTCTGAGGACTTTATCTTAAGGTTATACGATGTTTTTGAGTTATTTGAACTTACGTATTTCTGTTTTGGGGGTCTTTGTATTAGGCTGGGAGGTGTCTGAGTGGCTTGGGGGTCTGTTTCTAGGATGTGAGGTATCTAAACAGTGTTAATATTTTTCCCAGGAGTGAGAACGTTGGTCTGTTGTGTGGGGGGGTCTTTGTCACTGTGTAGTCTCTTCTGTTTGAGGGTCTATGTCTCAAGTTATGAGCTCTTTGTGAAGGGATTTTTGGAGTCTGTCTTAAGTTGTGAATTCAGTGAGCTGTTTTTGATATCTCTGAGTATCTGAGCTGTTTGGTGGTCTATGCCTCAGGTGTGAAATCTCTTACCTTTTTGGTTGTGAGGTCTCTGTGCAGGAACTGTGAGTTCTGGAGCCTGGCAGACATAATTCCAAAGCCTGGAACCCCCAAGTTCGGGGTTATGTGACATTAGGCAAGTCACTTGTCTCCTTGAACTTCAATATATATTATAATTAATAAAACAGGGCCAATGTCCATCTTGAAGGGTATCTGTGTAACTTAGTAATGTATTTAAAGGGCTCCACTCCCAGCTATCCTTCAACAAGAATTTTCTGAACACCTGCTATGTGCCTAAGTATTGTTCTAGGTTCTGGGGATACAATGGAGATCAAAACTGACAATATCCCTGATTGGTAAGTAAATATATAGCACATCACAGGATGGCAGGTGCTATGTAGAAAGTTAAGACAGGGTCAGAGGAAAGGGTAAGTGAGCAGGATGTTGTCATTTCATTTAAGGGACATGGGGAAGGCATCCCCGAAGAGGTGGTGACCGAGCAAAGACCTGGAGGCAGTGAGGAAGCAGGCCATGCCATTCCCTGGGGGAAGACCATTCCAGGCAGCAGGAGCAGCTCGTCCAACAGCCCTGCGGGGGCAGCGCTTGGTGAGTTCCTGGATATCAAGGAGTGCTGTGATACTCGTATAGCCTCATCCCAGGTTTTGGCACGTAGCGCTCATTGGAAGGTGCCTGGTGTCCCCATCTCTATTTCTACCACAACGTGTGAGGGAGGTGGGGTTGTCCCCATGTTACAGGTGAAAGACCAAGTCTCAGAGAAGTGCCCTGAGCCTGCTCTCCTGTTCACACCTAAAATTCCTAAAGGATGCATGACCTACTGCCCCATGGGGGACAGAGGGCATGAGCCTCACAGCTAGAGGGAGGATGCCACCCATACCAGATGTCAGCCACAGCCAGTATAAATGATAAGTTATACTAAGAGAACCACGGCCGTCACAGCATTTCCACTTTTGATGGAGGACAGTACTTCAGGAATGAGAAAGGAACTGGGGTGGGGGACAGATGCAGAGAGGGGAAGAGGGGACAGTGAGGGAGAACACACTGATTGGGAGGGGACCATGACGACTTCTGGGATGATGATGGGCCTTGAATTTTATGATTGTTACATAAATGTGCAACTTATTAATTCTAATTAAAACACATTTATGTTTTATACACTAAGGTAAAAAAACACACAAGTGAAACAAAGTGCAGTGAGAAGTGGGAACAGCACGACTGTCTGGACTCCCCCACACAGGCTCCCGGTGCCTCCGCCCCCGGGCCTAGACCCCGAAGTGTAGGTGGCCTACTTCCCTCAGAACCTCCCTGGGCTCAGGGTCTTGCCTTCTAGCCTGGGGGCTACCGAGGTTCCCTCAGCCCTGGTCACGGACATCATCTTGTGGGGATTGTTTATCCTGTGTCTCCTGACACCAGCTGTGGAGCAGGGACAGCCATCTCTCAGGGGATGGACAGGACCTCCCCATTTCATCCTCAGATGTCGGGGTCCAGCTCCCCTCGGGCCTCACTCACACCCACAATAGCCCAGGACATATGTGCTTTAGAGCATGGCAGACCTCAGTTAAAAGTCTGGAACTCCAAGCCCTGGTTGTGTGACCTTGGGCAAGACACCTGTCTTTCCCGAGCCTCAGTTCCACATTCATAAAACGGGGCCATCACCCACCAGGCAGGGTAGGTGTGGGCCCCGGGGGAAACATATGAAATGTCCCTCACCCATGTCCACGTTTGATGGATCTAGTGGTTGAGGCAGTGTAGCAGGTGGGCAGGAACAGGGACTGCAGTGATACAGGCCAGGACTAGACTCCCCTGTGCCACACAGCGGGCAAGTGACTTAAGCTCTCTGTGCCCACTTTTCTCCTCTGGCATCGGGGTAATAGCTTCCCCTCCTCGCAGGGTTATGTGAGGGAGAAAGGAGATGACTCATCAGTCACCGAGAGCAGTCCCTGGCACAGAGGGACACTGAGTGTGCACCCGCTGTTAGCACCCTCACTAGAATGGGTTCTAGGGACTAGGGCGTTGACGTGTTTGGGGGCCGTTATTCCACCTACCACATACCCTCTCCCTCAGCAAGCCTTTATGGTAACTGTCACGTCCCCACACTCGGGCCACAGAGGTGGACGGATGGGACTTACCCTCCAAGGGAGCAAGATGCCCACCCTGCAGAGGACAACAACATGTCAACAGTCAGTTAACAGACTGATCCCTAACCCTAACAGACTGATTTCACTATCGTGTGGGTTAGCTTTAGGTGCCAACTCGGCTGGTTTGAGGAATACCCACATGGCTGGTAAAGCATTCTTTCTGGCTATGTCTGTGAGAGCGTTTCCAGAGGGACTGGCATTTGAATCCGTGGACTGAGTAAGGAAGATCCGCCCTCACCCAATGGGAACGGGCATGATCTCATCCCTTCAGGGCTCAGATAGAACACAGAGGCAGAGGAAGGGCAAACTTACTTTGTCTTCTGGAGTAGGGATACCCATCTTCTCCTGCCCTTGGACATCAGAACTCCAGGTTTTCAGGCCTTCAAACTCCAAGACTTACATCATTGGCTCCCCCGGTTCTCAGGCCTTTGAACTCAAACTGAATCACAGCGCGGGCTTCCCTGGTTCTCCAGCTTGCAGACGGCAGCTTCTGGGACTTGTCGGCCCCCGTAGCCACATGAGCCAGTTTCCACAGTAAGTCCCCTCTTACATGTGTGCATCTATAGATATGTAACCTATTGGTTGTGTTTCTCCAGAGAACCCTGACTAATGCAACTATCTAGAACAATACCGCAGGCTTTACCTCACGCTTACTCTGTGCTAGGCACCGGCTGACCACTTCACATAAATCATGCTTTTCTCATACCTACTCCAGGAGTGTAAATTCTACTTTTATCACCACTTTATAGATGAGGACACCGAGGCCCTGAGGGTCTTCTGTGTTCTCATGAGTTCTGAGCACAGTCCTTTGCAGGAACCTTCCAGATCTTCCTCTCCCTCCTCCTCCTCATTGCTAGGCCCAGCATCTTAATCTCACGGTGGCCTCTTTTCTCGGTCCTCAGCTCCAAGCCCGCCGTCACCTGCCCACATCCTGCACCCCCTCCACTTCCCCTTCTGGGAGCCTGTGGTCAAGGTTGAGACCAGGTCCAAACCTGAGCTTCCTGCAAAGTCAAAGTGACCTTTTCCTTTCAGTCAGGGAAGCGTGACTGAAACCTGTGGCCCCATGGTGCAATCCTGGTGTCACCAGGTGCAGGTCAGCCATGGACTGTCCACATTGCAGCAATACCAGCCTTTGCCAGCAGGGGGCATCTCATCCCCAAGACCGGGAAGGCCTGGGGGAAGACAGAGGAGGAACAGAGTCTTCTATGTTCATACCTGGTGGGGTCACTGGCCTCTGGGTACATGAGCCCCAGGCTGTGGTGTCCCTTGGAGTCTCCCTCCCTGCGAGTGGACAGGTGGGGGCAGCCTAGGGCCAGGATTGCCTCTAGCTCCCAAAGGGCCCAGGTTTTAGTGAGTGCTCTTCCAGGTCTTTGGCAGATGACCCTCCTCCTCCTCTTCTTTCTCCTATCAGGAGCTTATTGCCATCGCTATTTTTTTTTTTTAAAGACAGAATCTTGCTCTGCTGCCCTGGGTAGAGTACAGTGGTGGCATCTGCAACCTCAAACCCCTGGGCTCAAGTGATCCTCCTGCCTCGGTCTCCCAAGTAGCTGGGACTACAGGCCCAAGACACTGCACCCAGCTAATTTTAGTATTTTTAGTAGAGATGGGATCTTGCTCTTGCTCAGGCCAGCCTCAAAGTCCTGACCTCAGGCAATCCTCCCACCTCGGCCTCCCAGAGTGCTAGGATTATAGGTGTGAGCCACTGCGCCTGGACCTCCATCGCTATTTTTAATCTTTTTCTCACTTAAAGTCTGTATTATAGGCTTCTTTTTCACAAGATGCATTGGCTGAGCACTGGCTTGACCCTGGGAGGGCAGGCTACAGCTTGGCCAGTCCTGAGAGCACAGGCCTAGATCCTG
This sequence comes from Propithecus coquereli, assembly GCF_000956105.1. Lineage (NCBI taxonomy): Eukaryota > Metazoa > Chordata > Mammalia > Primates > Indriidae > Propithecus > Propithecus coquereli. The sequence continues at coordinate 906,668 of NW_012152741.1, forward strand.
AAGACACTGGGGACACCCATCTACAGAGCCTGGGCTTTAGGAAAAGGCCACCAAGCCCCTAGCCTGATCCTGGCCAGCTGCCAGTTCTGCCTCCACCTAGTCCCCTCCCAGGGCCTGGGAGTTGGGTCTGGAATCCAGATGGGGTGAGTCAATGCCCCAGGCCTGGTGGTCTGGGGGAGACACAGGCCAGGGGCCCATAGAGCAGAAGGCAGCAGAAAGTCCCCTAGAAGAGGACTCTTGGAAACTTGGGCTGGTTTCCTCAGGACATCACCCCGTACTTGTCTTTGCTGATTTTACTTTATCCTTTCACTGTAATACATCTTAACCACTGTGATTCCTCCTATATGCTGACTCCTTTGAGTCCTCCTGGCAACTACCTGAGAATGGGAATGGGCTTAGAGACCTCTGACACAATTGTGTCAATGGTGGGATTTGCTATAATGCCCTTGACTCACTGAAATATGGTGAAAGCCTTGTTTGAGTAAAGAAAGAATGAAGGAGGAGGGGGTGAGAACCTTTGGTGCATGGGGAGTTGTAGACTTACACAAGATATGAAATAGGGGAGCTGAAGCGATGAGAAAGATTTCACCCCAGAGCAGACGGAGCCGGTCGGAGTTGGTGGGAGAGGACTGACATGGGCCGCCTTAGGCAGGGCCAGGGCTGCCTTCCTGCAAGTGCTCAGGGCAGTCAGAGGAGGGAAACTCTGAGCCTGTCATCAGAACCAGAGTCCTGGAGACAGACAAAGTCATCTCTGTAGTGCTCTGGGGTGGCTAGCTGCTGGTGTCACTGGCTCCTTCCTGTGTGTCTTCATCTCTGCCCATAGTCAGTCCCAAGATGACTCAGTGAGCTCACTGCCCCGTTGTTTACTGCAACCCCTATGCAGTGATTAGAGCCAAGCTCCATCATCTACACAGCCACCATTAATGCTTGTGTAATTTATCCAAATAATGGCTTACAGGTTCTGAGATGATTTTGATGATATGTCATCATTTATTGTAGCCATAGTTTATTCAGTGTCTCCTATTGGATGGGTAGGTAGTGTTTGAGTTACTTTTCTGCTTTCACAAACTAGCCGTGGTATGCATTATTGCCCATGCATGTAAAACTGGGAGAGATACAGGAATGTTCACGTAGTAAAACTATTTGTAATAGCAAATTACTGGAAACAACCCAATTATACACCAATAAGAAAATGCATAACTAAATTATGCTATATTGATACCTTGGAATACCACACAGCTATGAGAAAGAATATACAGAGATAATGTTAGGTGAAAGAAGCCAGATACAAAAGGACACCCTATATGAGTCTCTTTATATATGGCTCAAAACCAAACAAAACTAGTATTTAGGCATACATACACCTATGTTAAAACAGTTTTACAGAAAGCAAGAATTCTCACCTGCCTGCTTGGTAGATTTTTAATTTTTTTAAAAAATTAGGGAGAAATACTCACGCCTGTAATCCTAGCACTCTGGGAGGCCGAGGCGGGCGGATTGTTTGAGGTCAGGAGTTCGAAACCAGCCTGAGCAAGAGCGAGACCCCATCTCTACTAAAAATAGAAATAAATTAATCGGACACTTTATAGATGAGGACACCGAGGCCCTGAGGGTCTTCTGTGTTCTCATGAGTTCTGAGCACAGTCCTTTGCAGGAACCTTCCAGATCTTCCTCTCCCTCCTCCTCCTCATTGCTAGGCCCAGCATCTTAATCTCACGGTGGCCTCTTTTCTCGGTCCTCAGCTCCAAGCCCGCCGTCACCTGCCCACATCCTGCACCCCCTCCACTTCCCCTTCTGGGAGCCTGTGGTCAAGGTTGAGACCAGGTCCAAACCTGAGCTTCCTGCAAAGTCAAAGTGACCTTTTCCTTTCAGTCAGGGAAGCGTGACTGAAACCTGTGGCCCCATGGTGCAATCCTGGTGTCACCAGGTGCAGGTCAGCCATGGACTGTCCACATTGCAGCAATACCAGCCTTTGCCAGCAGGGGGCATCTCATCCCCAAGACCGGGAAGGCCTGGGGGAAGACAGAGGAGGAACAGAGTCTTCTATGTTCATACCTGGTGGGGTCACTGGCCTCTGGGTACATGAGCCCCAGGCTGTGGTGTCCCTTGGAGTCTCCCTCCCTGCGAGTGGACAGGTGGGGGCAGCCTAGGGCCAGGATTGCCTCTAGCTCCCAAAGGGCCCAGGTTTTAGTGAGTGCTCTTCCAGGTCTTTGGCAGATGACCCTCCTCCTCCTCTTCTTTCTCCTATCAGGAGCTTATTGCCATCGCTATTTTTTTTTTTTAAAGACAGAATCTTGCTCTGCTGCCCTGGGTAGAGTACAGTGGTGGCATCTGCAACCTCAAACCCCTGGGCTCAAGTGATCCTCCTGCCTCGGTCTCCCAAGTAGCTGGGACTACAGGCCCAAGACACTGCACCCAGCTAATTTTAGTATTTTTAGTAGAGATGGGATCTTGCTCTTGCTCAGGCCAGCCTCAAAGTCCTGACCTCAGGCAATCCTCCCACCTCGGCCTCCCAGAGTGCTAGGATTATAGGTGTGAGCCACTGCGCCTGGACCTCCATCGCTATTTTTAATCTTTTTCTCACTTAAAGTCTGTATTATAGGCTTCTTTTTCACAAGATGCATTGGCTGAGCACTGGCTTGACCCTGGGAGGGCAGGCTACAGCTTGGCCAGTCCTGAGAGCACAGGCCTAGATCCTGAAGACACTGGGGACACCCATCTACAGAGCCTGGGCTTTAGGAAAAGGCCACCAAGCCCCTAGCCTGATCCTGGCCAGCTGCCAGTTCTGCCTCCACCTAGTCCCCTCCCAGGGCCTGGGAGTTGGGTCTGGAATCCAGATGGGGTGAGTCAATGCCCCAGGCCTGGTGGTCTGGGGGAGACACAGGCCAGGGGCCCATAGAGCAGAAGGCAGCAGAAAGTCCCCTAGAAGAGGACTCTTGGAAACTTGGGCTGGTTTCCTCAGGACATCACCCCGTACTTGTCTTTGCTGATTTTACTTTATCCTTTCACTGTAATACATCTTAACCACTGTGATTCCTCCTATATGCTGACTCCTTTGAGTCCTCCTGGCAACTACCTGAGAATGGGAATGGGCTTAGAGACCTCTGACACAATTGTGTCAATGGTGGGATTTGCTATAATGCCCTTGACTCACTGAAATATGGTGAAAGCCTTGTTTGAGTAAAGAAAGAATGAAGGAGGAGGGGGTGAGAACCTTTGGTGCATGGGGAGTTGTAGACTTACACAAGATATGAAATAGGGGAGCTGAAGCGATGAGAAAGATTTCACCCCAGAGCAGACGGAGCCGGTCGGAGTTGGTGGGAGAGGACTGACATGGGCCGCCTTAGGCAGG
>NW_012152741.1:910069-921304 GCF_000956105.1 Propithecus coquereli
TGTCTCAAAAAAAAAAAAAAAAATTAGGGAGAAATAGGGAGATGTTGGTCAAAGGGTACAAACTCAGTTATAAGATATGTAAGTTCTGGAGATCTAATGTATGGCATGATGACTATAGTTAATACTACTGTATTGTTTACTTGAAATTTGCTAAGATAGCAAATTTTAAGTGTCCTCACCCCTCCACACCGACACACACAAATAGTAACTATGGGTGGTGATGGATGTGTTAATTAATTTGACTGGCAATCATTACACAATGTATACATATATCACATCATCATGTTGTACACCTTGAATATATATAATTTTATTTGTCAATTAAATCTTTTCAAATCACAAAAAATTATTGACATTTGGGGAATACAGTTCTATAAATTTGAACATATCTATAGATTCATATTACCACCACCACAATCAGAATACAGAAATGTTTGTCACCCCAAGAACTCCCTTGTGCTGCACTTCCATAGTCACATCCTAACCCATCCCTAAACCCTGACAGCTATTGATCTGTTCTTCATCAGTACGCTTTTGTCTTTTCGTGAATGTCATATAAATGAAGAATACAGCATGTAATCTTTTGAGACTGGCATCACTCAGCATGCCTTTGAGTTTCATCCAAGTAGTTGAGTGTGTCAATAGTTCACTCATTCTTTTCACTGCTGAGTAATATTCCATTGTATGGATGTACCACAGTTTGTTTATTCTGCACCCAATGGAAGACATTTGGGTTGTTTCCAGTTTTTGGCAATATGAGTAGAGCTGCCATAACATTTGTGTAGGGGTTTTTGTGTAAACATAAGATTTCATTCCTCCTGGATAAATACGCTAGATTTCTAATTGTTCCAACACCATTTTTTGAAAAGACTGTCTTCTCTCCAATAAATTAGAGAGAATTCTACAGTTCTTTCCACACAAATATGGCCAAGTGATTTTTGCAAAGGTGTGTATATCCCTTTGCTAATACCACACTGTCTTGATTATTGTAGCTTCATGGTAAGTCTTAAAATCAGTGTTACTCCAATTTTATTCTTTTTCAAAATTATTTGGCTATTCAGTTCCTTTGCCTTTCCACATAATTTTTTAATCAATTAGTCTGTATTTACAAAAAATCCTGCAGAGATTTTTGATTGGAATTATATTAAATCTATAAATTAATTTGGGGACTGTTAATATCTTAATTATATTGAGCCTATCAACCCATGAACACAGTATGTCGCTCCATTTGTTTAGATCTTCTTTTATTTCTTTCATCAGCTTCTTGTAGTTTTTTTTTTTTTTTGAGACAGAGTCTCACTCTGTTGCCCGGGCTAGAGTGCCATGGCGTCAGCCTAGCTCACAGAAACCCGAAACTCATGGACTCAAGCAATCCTTCTGCCTCAGCCTCCCAAGTAGCTGGGACTACAGACATGCACCACCATGCCTGGCTAATTTTTTCTACATAGATTTTTAGTTGTCCAAGTAATTTCTTTCTATTTTTAGTAGAGACGGGGTCTTGCTCTTGCTCAGGCTGGTCTCGAACACCTGAGCTCAAACGATCTACCCGCCTCGGCCTTCCAGAGTGCTAGGATTACAGGCATGAGCCACTGCGCCCGGCCAGCTTCTTGTAGTTTTTAGCATGCAGACCTGCACATTTTCTTAGGCTTTTTGAGGAAGCTATTGTAAGTGGTATGTGCATGTTGGTTTTTTTTTTGTTTTTTTTTTTACATTTTTGTTTCCAGTTGTTTATTGCTAGTACATAGAAATGTGCTTGATTTTTTTATGCTGAACTTATATCCTGCAACATTGCTAAACTCACTTATTAGTTCTAGGAGGTTTTTGAAATAGATTCCCTGGGATTTTCTATGTAGATAATCATGTCATCTGTGAATCAGAGAAGTTTTATTTCCTCCTTTCCAATCCGTAAACCATTTATTTCTTTTTCTTGCCTTACTGGAGTGGCTAGGACTTCGAGGACGATGTCGAATAGCAGGAGTGAGAGTAGAAATCCTTGCCTCGTTCCTGATCTTAAGAGAGAAAGAAAGCATTTAGTCTTTCTCCATTAAGTATGATGGAAGGTGTATTTTTGTAGATGCTCTATATCAGGTTAAGAATGTTCCCTTCTACTCCTGATTTGCTGAATTTTTAAAAAATCATGATTGGATGTTGAATTTTGTAAATGCTTTTTTTAAAAAAAAATTTAATTATTTTTTTAAGACAGGATTTCACAGCTTTGTCACCTAGGCTGGAGTGCAGTGGTGTGATCACAGCTCACTGTAACCTTGAACTCCTGGGCTCAAGTGATCCTCCTGGCTCAGCCTCCTTGAATAGCTGGGAATACAGGCATGCACCACCATACCTGGTTAATTTTTAAAATTTTTTCTTAGAGATAGGGCCTTGCTATGTTGCCCAGGCTGGTCTTGAACTCCTGACCTCAAGCAATCCTCCTGCCTGGGCCTCCCAAAGTACTGGGATTACAGGTGTGAGCCACCATGCCTTGCCATCAAGTGCTTTTTCTGCATCAATTGATATGATCATGTAGTTCTTTTTCTTTAGTACACTAATATAGTGGATTTCATTGATAGATTTTTGAATTTTGCACCAACTTTGCATTTCATGAGTAAACCCTACTTGGTCACGGGTTATTATTCTTTTTTTATATTATTGGGTTTAATTCGTTAATATTTTGTAGAGGATGTTCTCCATCTATGTTCAGTCTTTGTCTGATTTTAGTATCAGGGTAATGCTGATTTGATAAAATGATGCAGTAGATGTATTCTTGCTCTTCTGTTTCTTTGACAAGATTGTGTAGAATGTCTGTTATTTCTTCTTAAGTATTTGGTAGGATTTTCGCCTGGAGATTTCTTTTTTGAAAGTTTTTCAACTACAAATTTGATTTTTAAATAGATATACATCTATTCAGATGATCTGTTTCTTTTTGGATGAGCTTTGGTAATTTGTGTCTTTCAAGCAATTGTTCCATTTCATCTAAGTTGCCAAATGTTCATGGGAAGAGTTATTTGTAGTATCCTTTTAATTTCTGTGGGGTGTATAGCCTATTTCATTCTTAATATTGGAAAGTTGCATCTTATCTTTCTTTGTTTTGTCAGTCTGGGTAAAAGTTTATGAATTTTATTGACCTTTTCAAAGAACCAGCATTTAGTTTCATCGGTTATCACTTTTTCCCCCTCATTCTGCTTCAATATTTATTTCTCTTAATGTGCTTGCTTTGGGTTTATGTTGGTTCTCTTTTTCTAGATTCTTGAGGTGAAAGCTCTGATCATTGACTTGAGTCCTTTAATCTTTTCTAATATAAGCACTTAATGCTGTAAATTTACTGCTCAGCATTGCTTTAGCTGTATCCTACAATTTTTGATATGTTTTCATTTTCATTCATTTCAGTATATTTTCTAATTTCCTTTGAGACCTGCCCTTTGACTGATGGTTTATTTAAAAGCATATGCCTTCATTCCCATGTGTTTGGAGATGTTCCTGTTAACTTTTTCTTCTTTATTGGTGTTTTTTTTTTTCTATTTTGGTTGGACAACATTCTTTGTATGATTTTAAGTATTTTACATTTGGTAAGATTTGTTTTATGAGCCAGGATATGGTCTATCTTGGTGAAACTTGCACATGCACTTGAGAAGAATACATAGTCTGCTGTGGATTATGTGGAGTGTTGTATACATCTCAATTAGATCCAGTTGGTTCATGGTGTTGTTCAGTTCATCTGCAGATTGCTGATTTTTTTCTATTCATTCTGTCTGATTTGGATACATATTTTGAAGCTTTGTTGTTGATTTCTGTACAGAAAAGAGTTAACATAGCAGGCCTGAGACTACCATCCTTAGAAAGGCCAGCTTGCAAGATGGGACCTTGCCTGGCATCTGGGAACCTGGATTTCAGGAGGTTTCCCACCAATCTCTACCTCATGAGTCGTTTAATCCCTCTAAACCCTTTGTTCAGGCAGTATGTTTATGCTGAACACCAGCATTCCTTCTGGGAATCTGCAATCTTGGGGCACGTTAGACAGAGAGTGCCTTTGTGACCAGTCCCTAATAAAAACTGGGACACTGAGTTTCCAATGAGCTTCCTGGTAGACAACATTTCACATGTGTTGTCATGATTCATTACTGGAGGGACAAATTGTGTGACTTCACTGGGAAAGGGCTCTTAGAAGCTAGACTGGTTTCCTCCAGACTTTCCCAGTGCACCTTTCCCCTTTGTGGATTCTGCTTTGTGTCCTTTTGCAATAATAAGTCTTAGCCTTGAGGACAACTATACGTTGAGTCTTTGTGTCCTCGCAGGGCATCACTGAAAGTGAGGGTGGTCTTAGGGATCCCTGACACAGCCGTGTGGTTCACTAGCAAGACCCTGACTCATTAAACTATGGTGACAGCCTTGTGTGAATAAAGGAAGAAGGAAGGGGGAGGGGTGATGTGCCTTTGACACCTCGGACACTATGGATTTACCTATAATATGAAGCAGCAGCTGGATTGTTGTCTTAAGAGAAATACATGTTACTTGCAGAACTAGAATATAATATGTTCGCCTGCTCACAGGACCCCATAGCTGCTTTTCCATGCTGGATGATGTGAGGGGGAAACTGCAGCCAGATGCTGACTGTGGCTTTTGTTCTCTCCTCCGGGCAGGAGAAGAAAGGATCCGAAGGTTCCCAAAGGTGAGCTTTGGGTAGGCCAAAAATGTTAAAACTTTGACTTGCTCCCTCCTCCAGGGGGGAGGCCAAAAAAAAAAAAATGAATCAGTTCCCTGGCCTGGAGCACAGCCTTAGAGAAACCAAAGGGGAAAAAGGGGGAAAACACTCTCCAGCCTTGTCAGCTTGGCTGGTGCTGCATCCCCTCCCAGCACAGAGCCAGGACCTGCCTTGGCCACGGGAATAGGAACCCTCTGACTCTAAATTTGCTGCTAAAGGTTTCAAGGAATTTTCGATGAGATGAAAGAAGGTGGAATTTAAAAAATGGCTTTACATTTGGTGACTCTTGCATCTGATCATATGATATTAATAATATTGATAGAAGATACCGGCAGCATCTAATTGAAGGCCCCCAGCAAGGGATGGATCTTGCCCAGCCTGCTCCCTGGGCAAATGACAGAGACGAAAGGGATACGAGGTTATGTAAACCCATTTTTTAAACTTTTATGAATTCAGGATTTTATCCTGACCATTTCCTAAATATGATGTGTCTTTACAGTTAAATTATATAAAAATGTTTTTGTATGAAAATGCTTTTGTCCCTCCTGCATACAACCCTTCCAGACAAAAGGTCTGGAGCAAAAAAGGGGTGATCAAAGAAACAGAAAGATTTGATCACAGAACAGTCCACAATGGTTGTCTAACAATGGAGAAAATAAGAAACCTGGCACCCAGGGAGAGGCAGGGGAGGGAGAGAGGACATTAGTTATCTCTGTTTTTCAAGACTGTTCTTGGAAACTTCCTACTTGTCATGAAGAAATACTCCCTGTGCAGCCTTTCCAAGCTGGTGTGAGCACTTTGAAATCACACTGACTGTTGAGCACACAGTCACACCTCCTGAACTTCCACGCAGAACACCTACGGATGTCATCCACACCTGTAAAGAGGAAGAAGTGGCGTCAATGCCTAGCAGCACTGGAACTGACTGCCTCACTGGTGGTCCCTCTGGTGGTCCCCAAAGATGCAAATGAATTGTTCGGACTGGGTGGCAAGCCCTGCAGTGAACGGTCCCACAGTGGGAGGCCACACTGGGGACCCTGGCCAGTTGTCCAGCCTGGTCAGTGTACGTCCTGCAGGGGTGCCCCAACAGTTGTAAACTCCTGGATTCCAGGGCTATCACGTGTGCCCCCTGCCTAGCCTGACTCTGCCTCAGCCCAGGTAGGCATTCAGTTCAGCTTCAGCTTACTGGCCCGGATGTGCTGAGCCTGAATTAATGCTGCAGGCCAGGCAAAAAGGGTTAACATAGAAACTTAGCAGTAAGTCACCTGCCTTTCTAAGATAGATCTTCATGGTTAATGGGATTTGTATTAGCTGACTGTGATGGTTACTTCGATTTGTCAACTAGGCTAGGCCACAGTACACAGGTATTTGTTAAAACACCAGGCTAGATGTCTCTGTGAAGGTGTTTTTAGATGAGACTAACATATCAATCAGTAGAATGGGAAAAGCCCATTGCCCCCCAAAATGTTGGAGCAATCCAATCAATTGAAGGCCTTAAGAAGAAAAAGACTGGGAGCCAGGCGCAGTGGCTCACGCCTGTAATCCCAGCTACTCAGGAGGCTGAGGAGGGAGGATTGCTTGAGGCCAGGATTTTGAGACCACCCTGGGCAACACAGCAAGACCCCATCTCTTAAAAAAAAGGCTGGGGTCCCTGTCCCTGCATGAAGAAAAACTTCTGCCTTCACACTGCCTGTGGATTCAGGCTGCGACATCACCTCTTCCCTGAGTCTCCAGCCTGACATTCTGCTCTGTAAAGGTTGGACTTGCCACCCCCACAGTTGTGCAAGCCAGATCCTTAAAATCAATCAATAACTCATTCTCATTCTCTCTTTTTCTCCCCCTCCTCCCTCTCCCCTCCCCCTGCCTTTCTCCACATATGACAATCCTAACTTATATACTGGCTAAATCTGGGACCCTCAAAGGGCGTAACTGAGATCAGTACCACAGGTTGGTCTCATTCTGCTACATGGGTCATAAGACAGAGACCTGTGGCATTCCCCTCCCACTCTCTACACACTGACATCCATACAGCTCATCATTATGACACTGAATTTGGTCATCCAACCGTTTAGAGAGTCCTACAATTCCACAAGTGTTGACTGGCTTTCGTCTGTGTATCAGGTCCTCTGCTGTATCCTGAGGACACAGGGTTCTACTTGGTTTGTTTCCAACCTCCCAGGAAGGACCTAACAGTCTGGTGAGAGATTGGACCCGGAAACAGAACTTCAGCACAGGAACAGCAATGGGCATAGCTGGTTTTGGTCACCCACTCAGGAGCGATCAGACTGTGAGCATTTCCCACTTAATTTTACCCATCAACTAAAAGTTTATCCTGGAAAAGATCCTTCTGGTTGGTAAGTTGGATTCCCTTTCTGAGTTTTCCAGGCATGCACAGCTACAAAGGAAACTGATACTGGAATGTTGTATCAGACTGGAATCCATGAATGGAATTGCCTTCAGTCATGTGATTTCCAAAGCAGTCTAAAATAATTCTTAAATGTTTCCAGATGAGGCAACATACAAGCTTCCCTTGATTTGAAGGGAAGGTACATGTATGTATAGAAAATCCAGTTTGTTTAAGTCTCTGCAAAGAAAGGTTTGCATCCCTGTAACTCTCAGCCCCCAAATGCCTCCTATCATTCCAACAACCTAAACTGCCTTCTGAAATTTCCAAAATGCCCAAATTGGGCAGTAATATTTCTGGTTATTGTGAACTAAAATAAGATCCTAAGCCCCTCACTGACTGCATGGACTCCCTCTCAACCAAAGGGGACCTCAGAGAAACCTTAAAACTGAATTCCTGGCCGTGATGAGATGGGAGATCAGACATGCATCATTTTACCCCCTCCCATGCTAATAGCCATTAGCCTTTTTTTCTTAAGGGCTAAACAGAAACCAGTCTTGTGATCTAGACCAGTATTCTTTCCTGATAAAAGATCACCACTCATGAAGTGGGTTTAACCAGTCTGCATGCACAGAGAGGGTTTTTGTGTCTTTGCTTCACCTTTTTGATATAAGAGGGTGGCCATATCTGAACATGAACCCCATAAAAGGGCAGAACTCTGCATTGTGCAGGCACGTTTCTCTTTTCATAAATATTCATGACTCCGTCCATAGCTTGTTAAATATGTATATTTGAGTACCTGCTCAGGATAAACTGTTCCCATTGTTCTTGCCTTGAAGCACGTGTTCCTGGCTTCTGCCCTGGGGCTCGGCTTTCCAGCCCGTTAGAATGACCACCCATAGGCTGTAATGCTTTATGAGAAATAAAGCTCTCCTTTCCAAATTATGACCTTGTTATTTCTTCAGTTAATATTATAAACCACAAATTTAGGATTTAAGAAGTACCCCCAAACTTCTTACATCAAAAGGCTAGGAATGGTGCAGTTGGTGCCAGCATTTGGTGCAGAGCAAATAATCTGGCAGAGCAGAGGAGGGCATGATATTCCCCAGGAAAGACTGTGGGCACCTTCCTCCTCCGTCTTGCTTTCTGTGATAAGAAAGTGGTTCAGGGACAGCTGGGGTGTGTGGTGAAGCTATAGGTTTCTGTGAGTGAAGGGAAGACATTGGCCTTAAGTCCTGGTATTGCTCTAGGCTGGCCTGGAATGGACTGGTGGTGCAGGAAAGGAACAAAGGCTGTTGGGAGGTGGGACCAATACACTGCATCACCTCACATCCTATGTGCTAATGGTCCCTGAGAAGAGCCCATGCCCTTTGGGCATCTTAAAGGTCATTTCCTGTCACTACCTCCATCCACTATCCTTGAAGAGAGAGGATTTGAGATAAACTGAAGCCTTCAAGGAGAAAGGCCAGTGGGAGTTGTGGTATCTTCTCCAAAGAGCTACTGCCTTCCCCTGGCCTACCCTTGTGACTCTCACCCTGTGTTCACTGTATTCTGCTTTCCTGTGTGCTGTGAGGTTGGTCTTCTCAACTGCGTCTGTTCCAGGAACAGTCGGTATACTGGAGACAGTCTTGCTACCAACGGGATTTAATAAAGTTCCTGGAAGTTTCCTAGGCTGGGCACTAAAAATCCCAGATTCTAGGGCACCATTGTGGCCACACTAAATGAGATTTACTGGTGTGAATGGTGGAATCTGCATTTTTATAAAGTTCTTGCCTTCCAACTTAAATGGAAACTTGTCTGAGAACTACCAAAGCAGGAGAATAGTCTTATTTTCCTAGCTACGAGACTTTTAAAAAATCTATTGTGAGGGTGTATAAGTATCAGGTTTGGTGCATTTTCTGATGCACAGACCCAAGACCTTCAGGTTAGGGCACTGACATGCTGCCTGTCATACTAAGGAGGCTCTCAGATGATTGTCTCCAAATAATATCCAGATTCCAATCTTTTCAAATTTGCATCTCTAAAGGATTTCTGAAGAAATCAAATTTATATTGACTTTTCAGTCCCATGCTGTAAAATTCTAAATATTTTACAATAGCCTTTGGATCTTACCCATGATTGAATAAACATGGGGCACAGTAGAAATTTTCACAGTGCCTCTGACCTGTGGCTCCACCACTTACTGCTGGGCGACACTGAGCAAGTTACTTAACATCTCTTTGCCTCATTTCTCCATTAGTCAAATAGAAATGCTACTAATAAATTCATCTACTTCTTGGAGCAGTTTAGAGCACTATGTTAAGACATGTAAAGTTGTCAGAAAAGTGCCTGGCATAAGGTAGGACCTAATCAATTCTAGCTGTTATTGTTAATATTGTTGCTCTTCCCATATTACCTTGGGGCATGCTCCAGGGAGATAATGTCAAGACTACCTTTGACTCATTGGATGACCTTTGGATTATCACTTCAGCTCTTCAGGGACTCAAGAACTGGGTCTATGGGACTTGGGGGAGGGCATATTTTTATTAGCATTAATGAATATTCAACTCTCCTGATAGGGTTATTTTGAATCCCAAATGTGGTGCTGGGCTTTCATGATTATAAGGTTGTATGGAACATTTGAATAGAAACTTCTCTAGGAAATTAGAACTCTAATGAATTCTTCATGTGATTTGTATAATTCTGGAAAAGTAAGTGGTGACTGGATAATGATATTTTTTTTAGATACAGGGTCTCACCTTGTCACTGAGGCTGGAGTATAGTGGTATGATCATAACTTACTGTAGCCTCAAACTCCTGGGATCAAGTGATTCTCCTGCCTCAGCCTCCCCTGTGCAACCATGCCTAATTTTTCTATTTTTTTGTAGAGATGGGATTTTGCTATGTTGCCCATGATGGTCTCAAACCCTTGGCCTCAAACGATCATCCTGCCCTGGCCTCCCAAAGTGCCAGGATTATAGGCGTGAGCCACCCCACCTGGTGGCTGCACAGATTTTGATGACAAGTCTGATGACCTTAAATTTGTTCCTCAGTATACAGTGTATCATTTTTCCTTGTCTTTTTTTGTCAGGGCATTGGTGTTGGTGCTTGAATCCATCTTTTCTATTGAGTGGCACTTCAGTTCTATTGTTCCTATAGTTATTTTCAATATAACATAAGACTTCAGATTCAGCTTGCAAGATATAAGATCAATATATAAAAATAATTATTTTTAATCAACATATAATAGAACTTAATCCTTCTATCTAGCTATAATTTTGTATCCTTTAACAAATCTCTCCCTATACCCCCCTTTCCCCCTACCCTTCCAAACCTCTAGTATCCTCTGTTCTGCTTTTTACTTCTATGAGATTAACTTTTTTTAGGTTCCACATGAGTGAGAACATATGGTGTTTAACTTTCTGTTCATGGCTTATTTCACTTAACACAATGTCCTCTAGTTCCATCCATGTTGTTGTGAATGACAAGATTTCATTCTTTTTTATGGCTGATTAGTATTCCATTGTGTTTATATACCCCATGTTCTTTTCTTTTTTTGAGACAGGGTCTTGCTCTGTTGCCCTGGCTGGAGTGCAGTGGCACGATCATACCTCATTGCAGCCTTGAACTCCTGGGCTCATGCAATCCTCACTCCTCAGTCTCCCAAGTAGCTGGGACTACAGGTATATGCCACCATGCCCAGCTAATATTTTTCATTTTTGTTAGAGATGGGGTCTTGGTATGTTACCCAGGCTGATCTTGAACTCCTGGCTTCAAGTGATCCTCCCGCCTCAGCCTCCCTAGTTGCTGGGATTACAGGTGTGAATCACTGTGCGTGGCTTCACATTTTCTTTATCCATTCATGTGTTGTTGGACCCCTAGGACGATACCATATCTTGGCTATTGTAAATAGTGTTGCAATTAACATGGGTGTGTAGATGTCTTCAATATAATGATATCTGTTCCTTTGGATAAATGCCTAGTAGTGGGATTGCTGGATCAGATGGTAGTTCTACTTGTAGTTTTGTGAGGAACCTCCATACTGTTCTCCATAGTGGCTGTGCTATTAATAATTTACATTCCCATCAACAGTATATAAGAGTTCCCTTTTCTCTGCATCCTCATGAGCATTTGTTATTTCTTTTTTTTTCTTTTATTTCAGCATATTATGGGGGTACAGATGTTTAGGTTACGTATGTTGCCCTTGGTCCCCCCC
>NW_012152741.1:922947-931619 GCF_000956105.1 Propithecus coquereli
TATTTAATTTTCTTTGAGGCTATTGTAAAAGGAATTGCGTTTTTGATTTGATCTTCTGCTTGATTGTTGTTGGCATATATGGATGCCTCAGATTTGTGTGTATTGATTTTGTAGCCTGAGACTTTGCTGAATTCATTTATCAGTTCTAGGAGTCTCTTAGATGAGTCTTTGGGGTATTTCTTGACTTTTTGATAATAGCCATCCTAACTAGGGTGAGATGATACCTCATTCTGGTTTTGATTTACATTTCCCTGATGATTAGTGATGTTGAACATTTTTTCATATACCTGTTGGCCATTTGTATGTTGTCTTTTGAGAAATGTCTGTTCAGATCACTTGCCCATTTTTTAATTGGATTTTTGTTTCCTTGCTGTTGAGATGTTTGAGTTTTTTGTATATTCTGGATATTAATCAGATGAATAGTTTGCAAATAGTTTCTGTAATTCTGTAGGTTGCCCTTTAACTCTCGTTTCCTTTGCTGTACCTGTTTAGTTTGATATAATGTCATTTGCTTATTTTTGCTTTTGTTGCCTGTGCTTTAGAGCTCTTATTCATAAAATAATTTCCCAATGTCCTGAAGCATTTCCCCTATGTTTTCTTTTCTTTTTCTTTTTTTGATACAGGGTTAGAGTGCAGTAGCATCATCATAGCTCACTGCAACCGCAAACTCCTGGGCTCAAGTGATCCTCCTGCTTCAGCCTCCCAAGTAGCTGTGACTACAGGCATGTGCCACCGCACCCAGCTAATTTTTCTGTTTTTTGTAGAGATGGGATCTTGCTATGTTGCTCAGGCTTGTCTTGAACTCCTGGCCTCAAGCAATCCTTCTGCCTTGGCCTCCCAAAGTGCTAGGATTACAGGCGTAAGCCACTGTACCTGGCCTCCCCTGTTTTCTTCTAGTAGTTTTATAGTTTGGGGTCTTGCATTTAGGTCTTTGATCTGCTTTGAGTTGATTTTTGTATAGGGTGAGAGGTAGAGATCTAGTTTCATTCTTCTGCATATGGATATCCAGTTTTCCCAGCACCATTTATTCAAGAGCCTGTCCTTTCCCTAATGAATGTTCTTGGCACCTTTGGCAAACTTCAGTTGGCTGTAGATACATTAGTTGATTTCTGGGCTCTCTATTCTGTTCCATTGTTCTATGTGTCAGCTTTTATGCCGGTACCATGCTGTTTTGGTTACAACAGCTTTGTTGTATATTTTGAAGTCTGGTAATGTGATTCCTCCAGCTTTGTTCTTTTTGCTCAGGATTCTCTTGGTTATTTGGGATCTTTTGTGGTTCCATAAATATTTAAAAATTTTTTGGTTCTAGTTCTGTGAGGAGTATCTTTTGTATTTTCATAGGGATTGCACTGACTCTGTAGATTGCTTTGGGTGGTAATATTTCCATATATGAGCAATCAAAAATCCAAGTAATTAAGAGAACAATTTCAGGTACAATAGAATCAAAACAATAAAATACATAGGAGCTAATTCAACCAAGGAAGTTTAAGGGTTGCACATTGGAAATGATAAAACATTGTTGAAAGAAATTAAAGAAGAGATATGGAAAGACAAATGGAAAGACATTCTGTGTCCATAGATTGGAAGACTTAATTTGTTAAGATGGCAATACTCCACAAATGTATCTATACATTCAGTGCAATCCCTATCAAAATTACAACTGGAGTTTTTGTAGAAACTGACAAGCTCATCCTAAAATTCATAGGGAAATTCAGTGACCCAAAATAGCCTAAATAATCTTGAAAAAGAAAACCACAGTTGGAGGACTCATTCTTTCCAATTTCAAAATTTAATGCATATGTATTATCAATAGCTGCTTTAAAAAAACTTAATGCAAAGCTACAGTGATGAAGACGGTGTGGCACTGGCGTAAGGATAGACCTATAGATCAATGGAATCGAACTGACACTCCAGAAATAAACTCATACATATATGATGAATCAATGTTGGACAAAGATGCCAAGACAATTAAAAGGCAAAAAAAGAGAATTTTCATAAAACTTTGCTGGGACAACTGCAATCCACATATAAAAGAATGAATTTGAGCCCCCACCTCATACCACAGACAAAAATTAAGTAAAAATGAATCAAAATCCAAATGTAAGACCTACGACTACTATAAGAGAGCATAGGAATAAATCTTTCTGACTTTGGGTTAAACAGTAGATTCTCAGATATAACACTAAAAGCTAAAGCAATAAATGAAAAAAATTAGATAAAACTGACTGCATCAAAATAAAAAAGTTGCTTCAAAGGACACCATAAGAAAGTGAAAGAATGACCCACAGAATGGGAGAAAATATTTGTAAATCACATATTTTAAAAGGGTCTGGTATCTAAAATGTTTAAAGAACTCTCAAAAACTAAAAATAAAAAAAAATCCAATTAAAAATGGGCTAAGCATTTGAACATTTCTATAAAGAAAATAAACAAATGGCCAAAGAGCACAGGAAAATATGCTGAAAAACATTAGTCATTAGAGAAATAAAAATTGGAAACACAACGAATTACCACTTCATACCTAGTAGTAGGGACATCATTTTCTAAAATGACAACTAATAGGTGTTGGGGCCAGATGTGGAGAAATTGGAATCCTCATACGTTGCTGGTGGGAATGGAAAATGGTGCAGCTGCTTGGAAAACAGTTTGGCATTTCCTCAAAAAGTTAAAGGTAGGGTTACCATATGACCCAGCTACCCCAGTCCCAGGTATATGCCAAACACTGAAAACGTAAGTCCACACAAAAACGTTCATACAAATGTTCGTAGGGCATTATTCATCATAGCCAAAGAGGACTGGCAACCCAAATGTCCATCAACTAATGAATATATAAACCAAATGGGGTGGTATATCCCCATAACGGAATATTATTCAGCCAGAAAAGCAGTGAAGTACTGATACGTGCGACGACATGGCGAAACCTGAAAATCATCATGCTAAGTGAAAGAAGCCAGACACAAACGTCACATGTTATATGAATTCTATTGATAGGAAATGTCTAGAATAGGTAAACTTACTGAGACAGAAAACATTCTTTGTCAGTTTTCTGAAAAAAAGAGAGACAGACACACAGAAAGTAGATTAGTGAATACCAAAGGGGGGGGGTCGGAGGTGGAAGGGGCAAGGACTGCGAATGGTATGGAGCATGTTCTGGAATTAGTGGTGATGAGTTTTTCGTTCGGGTATTTTGAAGTTGCATACGCATTCATGACTGTTATGTCTTCTCAATCAATGGAAGTCTCTACCATTACCTAATATCCCCCTTTATCCTTGCTAAAAATCCTCACTCTGAAGTCAACTGTGTACGATGTTAATTTAGCCTCTCCATCTGTCATTTGAGTCAGGATTGTTGGGCACAACATTTCCCAGACTTTTATTTTCTTAATTTAGTTATATTTAAAGTGGAATTCTTTGTGAGCACAAAGAATTTGGTCTTGCAATCTCATCCAATCCGAAAAACAAAGCCTTTTAAATGATACTTTTAAACAATGCACACATAGTATATAAACAGTTCACTTTTATACCTACAATCTGGCTATATCTTTCTATTTATGACATCTATTTGTATTCAGTTTTCCTGTTTCCCCACTCCTTTTGAATTAGGTCAGCATTTCTTTATTCCATTTTATCTCCACTATTGGCCTCCTAGTTATACATCCTTTATATTTTTTTTCTAGAGGCTGCTCTAGTGTTTACAATATGTATTTTTACCTCATTACATTACAGATAACAATGCTATTCTGCCACCTTACGCATGCTACAAGGACCTTACAACTGTATACTTCCCTTTCCTCCCTCTTACCCTTTCTGCTACGGTTGCCTTACATTTTATTTCTACCTATGTGATAAATGCCACGATACACTGTACTATTCTTGCTTTAAATAATTACCATTTAAAGAGATTAAATATTTTCCAAATTTTGTATTGATCCATAATTTTACCTTTTCAGCACCATTCAATGCTTTGTGGTACCTCCAAATTTCCTTCTGATACCATTTTGCTTCTCCCTGAATAAATTCTAAATCATGTATCTGATAAGGGCCTAGTATCCAGAATGTATAAAAAACTCTTAAAACTGAACAATAAAAACACAACCAAATTAAAAATGGGCTAAGATTTATTAAAAGAGTACATCTCATGTTAAGTGTTCATACCAAAATAAAAATCCAAACACACACACACAATGGACTAAGCATTTGAACAGATATTTCTATCAATAAGACACACAAATGGCAATAATCACAGGAAAGCATGCTGAACGGTAGTAGTCATTTGAGGAAATAAAAATTGAAACCATGATGAAGCACCACTTCGCATCCACCAGCATCTATATAATTTTCATCACGAAAAATCACAAGTATTGGGCAGGACGAGGAATGATTCAAATCCTCCCACATTGCTGGTGGGAACGCACAATGACGCAGCTGCCGTGGAGAAGGCAGGCAGTTCCTCAAGCAGTTAAGCAGAGAGCTACTGTATGACCCGAGCTACTCCACTCCTAGGTATATACCAAGGAGAACAGAACGCATCAGTCATACAAAAACTTGTACGTGAATGTTCATAGCTGCATCATTCATGATATCCGAACAATTCGAACCACCCAAATCTCCATCAGCTACTGACTATATAGACCAAATGTGGTGCTGAATCCATATCATGGAATATTATTCAGCCACAAAAGGAAAGAACAACTCATACGTGCTACACTACAACACGGATGAGTCTTGAACGCATTCTGCTAAGTGAAAGAAGCCAGACACAAGAGAACACATAGTGTATGATACTATTTACATAAAGTGTCCAGAACGTACAAATCCATAGAGACAGAAAAGCAGGTCAGTGACTGCCAAGGGCTGAGAAGTGGGGAGAAGGAGGAGGAACTGCCAATGCTATGGGGTATGTTCTGGAATTAGATATTGATGGTGGTTGCTCAACATTGTGAATGTACTAAAAAGGACTGAATCATACAACTTCACGGGGTGAGTTTTAATGTTCATGAGTTATTTCTCTAAAAAGTAAACTGTTTTACAAAAAGAAGAGCACATACAATTGGATATATTTTTGGCCACTCTGGCAAATACAGTCGACTACATCAGAAGACACAGGAGGCAGTACGAAACTTACCTCCTTCAGTACGATCATCAGAGGTGACCATCGTACTCGGTTCAGGTGCTTCTGTGCCCGTGTTTTCTGCATGTACAAACTTCACGTGAGCACACACAGGCACACGCACGCGGGGCGAGTATGAGCACTTCCTAGTCACTACTCCCAGTGAACAGCGAGGCTTGGAG
This sequence comes from Propithecus coquereli, assembly GCF_000956105.1. Classification (NCBI taxonomy): domain Eukaryota; kingdom Metazoa; phylum Chordata; class Mammalia; order Primates; family Indriidae; genus Propithecus; species Propithecus coquereli. The sequence goes on from NW_012152741.1 coordinate 928,240, forward strand.
AAAACCTCCATGGCCAGTACAAACTGCTTCCCCTCATTTTGTGTCAAGGCCAGAGGGGGCTCCAGGGCATAATACGGATACTTCAGCATCATTTAACCTTTCAATGGTGGTTGACTAGTAAGGGGCACTTAGCATTTTTCCCCCAGCGGTTTCCTCCCATTGTCACTGTACACACAGCTCTGTGCAGGTGTGACTGTTTCTCAGCAGTGGAATTGCTACTCCAAAGGATGGTTTCCTTAAACCACCATCAATGGAGCACCTCCTCCGTGCCTGATATTGTTCTAAGTGCTGATGAGAAATCACAGAATAAGGCCAACAGATGTCCCCCTCTCCACTGAGGGGGTAAGGCGCTTGAACCGCAATGTTGAAAGGTGCAGCCTCCGAACGCTGCAAAGTTGTTTTGCCAGTTCACGCTTCCATCTGTGGGGCAGGGAATGAATGCCCCTTTGCTGGCACCCTCAGGGCAACTCCCGGGGCGGGGGCTCTTGGCAGGAGGCTGGAATCTATCCAAAGCTCTCCAGAACATCCTCACAGTCTGTGACTGGCAGGATCCACTAGAAGATTTTAGTAGAAGTGGGAAGGAGATGGAACGGGCCACTGAGGAGTGTCGGGGTCATGAAGTCCGTACCCACTGAGATGTACTGGGAGAGAGGGGAGCTGGGGATGAAACGACCCATTGGATATAGCTGTGACACTGCCCTGTTGGGCAAGTCCCCAGAGAATGTGGGGACATGAGGAGAGGGGAGAGGTTGGATGAGTGGTGGGTGGTGCCCTTCTCTACTGGAATGTACCATGGGATGCCCAGACGAAGCAGTCTGCTCTGGGTGGTACCACTGGGAAGGGGAGCCTTGTCTTTCAAAACAAATCACTGTGTGCCAGGTGCAGGGGGCTCACCACCAGCAGGCATGTCCACACCTCTGCGACCAGGGTGAGGCCTCCACCTCCCCTGAGGTCACCATCCTCCCATTTCTGGCCCCAGCCCGCCGGCTCTACACATTCAAGTGGGAGCCAGGGACGAGGGCAGAGGAGCAAGTGAATGGTTCCAGGATGGATGAGCAGGGCAGACGGTAAGGACGGCGCTAAAATCCGTTTAGTCTGGATGGCACTGCCCGCTCAGGATCTTCCGGGGGCAGAATTCTCGTTGGCGGGGGCGGCAACTGTGCTACCCTGGGAGGTTGTAGTTGTAAGGGGGGTGCTTAAAACAGTGGACCTGGAGCTGGAAGTGGAGAGTTCAGGATCCTGCCCAGGAACTCGGCAGACTCCCCAGCAAAAGAGGCTGAACATGCTGCCGGGCCACTGGCATCCCTGGCTTGGTCTTTTTCGTCTTCTACTCTATCCACCTGTTCTCTTTCTTAAAAATCCCATATAGGATCCCATTATATTCATCTCAGAGCCCAGTAACAGTTCACAAGTGAGCTGAGAGGACCGCCAACGTCTGGCGTCTGTCCACCAGAATACCTGTGCGTCCTCGATGGGCAGCGACAGTTCAGAGAGGGCTCGTGACCCTTCCGCAACCCAGGTTCCTCCATGGAGACAGTGACCTGCTCAAGAAAAAGGAGTCAACGATTAAATCATGGGATTTCAGGCCTTAGACAGGGGGAGATGTTTGGGTGAGTGCAGGTGAGTAGGAGATAGGTGGGTTCTTAACGCAATGAACTTCTCACCAGGCATTTATTAAGCCCTGACCGTGTTCAGAGCTCTGCAGAAGTGCGGGAGATGCAAGCCTGGGTTCCTTTTGTCCTGGGGGAGCACACCTCCACCAGGGCATCAGAGATGGGCCAGAGTGCATGTCCCCTAGGAGGCTGCGGCCCACCAGCTGGGCCCAAGACAGCCTCGGTCCCCTGTTCCACAGCCTTGCAGCTGGTTTTGCCCATGAGCAAACAGCCCTGTCCTAGCCCAGGTCTCCTGGTTGGAGAGAGAGGCAAGGAGATATCTGTGCTCCTTCAGTCTGCACAAAGCCCTACAACAAGTGTAGAGCCCCTGAGGCTCTGTCCCCCGTGAAGCTGAATTAGGCATGGAGAAGAGGGCGACAGGTCTCCTCCCCAAGCATAGGGAGGATGAGAGGAAGGGGCGGCTGGGACGTACCCCCCAGTACACCACTGCAAACCCCTTCCCTGTCTCCTTCATCTGCCTCTGGTACACTCACTCTCAAGGATCTGCGGGTGTCCTGTTCAGGGCAGAGGGAAGCCAGGTGGCCACAGTGCCTCCTGGGCCCACTTGCTCAGGAGGCTGTAGCAGTGCTGTTCAGGGCAGGCGGATAGGATGTCCCCAAGCAGTCCACGGGGCTGTGGGACACCTGGCCCCAGCGGCCTCCAGCACTGCTGTGAGCAGCACAGGCCCATCCTCCTGTTCTACCCGGGCAGTCTCCCCTTCCCCCCTCACCCCCCGAGGCAGCGGCTCCTCAGCAGAAGGGCAGCTGGGGCCTTAGGCAGAGTGGGAGTCCCCCTGACGGATGGCATGGACACCCCAAACCTAGAATGTACATCCACTTTGATGAGCAGAGGGCTCCACTGTGTGTCAGGACCAGGTCCTTCCCTCCGGAGTACGGCGCAGGCCCAGAGCAGCTCAGTCACTGCCCAGAAACGGCCTCTGATGGCAGAACCTGGGGTCTTCCTTCCCCTGGAAGAGAAGAGGTTACTCAGATGCCTGGCCCAGGGGGCTGAGGGAGGGGCTCACTCACTGAACATGGAAGATTTCCAGAAATGGTCTCCCTAAATCTCATTCTCTCCCCACACCCCATCGCCTCCTTTCATTTACAGGGTTAGGGTAAGGGTAAGGGCCTGTCACTCATGAGGCTCGGTGGTATCTCGCTGTGGCTCCATCTGACATGTGTCCTGTATGGGGTGACTTTTTGCATGTCTCCAAGGCAAGATGTCATTTCTGAGTTGTTTCAGGCAGGGTCTGTGTCCAGACTTGAGAACTCTGACCCATCTGGAGGTCTGCGGCACAGGTCGTGAGGTCTCTGACCTCTGGGGCCTTGTGTCCAGGGTGACAGTTCTCTGGGCTGGTTAGGGGTCTCTCTCCCAGAGTGTGAGGTGTCTGATCTGTTTCACGTGCTGTGTCTGGAACATAAGGTATCAGTGCAGTTCTCCCTCTGTGTTTAAGCAATCAGGGCTTGAGCTCTCCTGAGGGTCTGTGTCGAGGACGTGACATATTTGAGCCTCTTGAGGCTCCATATCACACAGAGTTTGATTGAAACAGAAGAGGTATCTGACTGTTTTGGGGCTCTGCCTCCTCCTGAGTGTGACCTCTCTGGCCTGGTTATAAGTCTGCATCCCAGGGATTGAGGTTGCTGATGTTTAGAGGGGTTCACTGCGTCTCAGGTTGTAAACTCTGGGCTGTGTGGGCATTTGTGTACCACACTCTGAGGTCTGTTAAGC
>NW_012152741.1:931669-938893 GCF_000956105.1 Propithecus coquereli
GGGGGCAGAATTCTCGTTGGCGGGGGCGGCAACTGTGCTACCCTGGGAGGTTGTAGTTGTAAGGGGGGTGCTTAAAACAGTGGACCTGGAGCTGGAAGTGGAGAGTTCAGGATCCTGCCCAGGAACTCGGCAGACTCCCCAGCAAAAGAGGCTGAACATGCTGCCGGGCCACTGGCATCCCTGGCTTGGTCTTTTTCGTCTTCTACTCTATCCACCTGTTCTCTTTCTTAAAAATCCCATATAGGATCCCATTATATTCATCTCAGAGCCCAGTAACAGTTCACAAGTGAGCTGAGAGGACCGCCAACGTCTGGCGTCTGTCCACCAGAATACCTGTGCGTCCTCGATGGGCAGCGACAGTTCAGAGAGGGCTCGTGACCCTTCCGCAACCCAGGTTCCTCCATGGAGACAGTGACCTGCTCAAGAAAAAGGAGTCAACGATTAAATCATGGGATTTCAGGCCTTAGACAGGGGGAGATGTTTGGGTGAGTGCAGGTGAGTAGGAGATAGGTGGGTTCTTAACGCAATGAACTTCTCACCAGGCATTTATTAAGCCCTGACCGTGTTCAGAGCTCTGCAGAAGTGCGGGAGATGCAAGCCTGGGTTCCTTTTGTCCTGGGGGAGCACACCTCCACCAGGGCATCAGAGATGGGCCAGAGTGCATGTCCCCTAGGAGGCTGCGGCCCACCAGCTGGGCCCAAGACAGCCTCGGTCCCCTGTTCCACAGCCTTGCAGCTGGTTTTGCCCATGAGCAAACAGCCCTGTCCTAGCCCAGGTCTCCTGGTTGGAGAGAGAGGCAAGGAGATATCTGTGCTCCTTCAGTCTGCACAAAGCCCTACAACAAGTGTAGAGCCCCTGAGGCTCTGTCCCCCGTGAAGCTGAATTAGGCATGGAGAAGAGGGCGACAGGTCTCCTCCCCAAGCATAGGGAGGATGAGAGGAAGGGGCGGCTGGGACGTACCCCCCAGTACACCACTGCAAACCCCTTCCCTGTCTCCTTCATCTGCCTCTGGTACACTCACTCTCAAGGATCTGCGGGTGTCCTGTTCAGGGCAGAGGGAAGCCAGGTGGCCACAGTGCCTCCTGGGCCCACTTGCTCAGGAGGCTGTAGCAGTGCTGTTCAGGGCAGGCGGATAGGATGTCCCCAAGCAGTCCACGGGGCTGTGGGACACCTGGCCCCAGCGGCCTCCAGCACTGCTGTGAGCAGCACAGGCCCATCCTCCTGTTCTACCCGGGCAGTCTCCCCTTCCCCCCTCACCCCCCGAGGCAGCGGCTCCTCAGCAGAAGGGCAGCTGGGGCCTTAGGCAGAGTGGGAGTCCCCCTGACGGATGGCATGGACACCCCAAACCTAGAATGTACATCCACTTTGATGAGCAGAGGGCTCCACTGTGTGTCAGGACCAGGTCCTTCCCTCCGGAGTACGGCGCAGGCCCAGAGCAGCTCAGTCACTGCCCAGAAACGGCCTCTGATGGCAGAACCTGGGGTCTTCCTTCCCCTGGAAGAGAAGAGGTTACTCAGATGCCTGGCCCAGGGGGCTGAGGGAGGGGCTCACTCACTGAACATGGAAGATTTCCAGAAATGGTCTCCCTAAATCTCATTCTCTCCCCACACCCCATCGCCTCCTTTCATTTACAGGGTTAGGGTAAGGGTAAGGGCCTGTCACTCATGAGGCTCGGTGGTATCTCGCTGTGGCTCCATCTGACATGTGTCCTGTATGGGGTGACTTTTTGCATGTCTCCAAGGCAAGATGTCATTTCTGAGTTGTTTCAGGCAGGGTCTGTGTCCAGACTTGAGAACTCTGACCCATCTGGAGGTCTGCGGCACAGGTCGTGAGGTCTCTGACCTCTGGGGCCTTGTGTCCAGGGTGACAGTTCTCTGGGCTGGTTAGGGGTCTCTCTCCCAGAGTGTGAGGTGTCTGATCTGTTTCACGTGCTGTGTCTGGAACATAAGGTATCAGTGCAGTTCTCCCTCTGTGTTTAAGCAATCAGGGCTTGAGCTCTCCTGAGGGTCTGTGTCGAGGACGTGACATATTTGAGCCTCTTGAGGCTCCATATCACACAGAGTTTGATTGAAACAGAAGAGGTATCTGACTGTTTTGGGGCTCTGCCTCCTCCTGAGTGTGACCTCTCTGGCCTGGTTATAAGTCTGCATCCCAGGGATTGAGGTTGCTGATGTTTAGAGGGGTTCACTGCGTCTCAGGTTGTAAACTCTGGGCTGTGTGGGCATTTGTGTACCACACTCTGAGGTCTGTTAAGCGTGTGTTGCACGTAACATTGTGCCCCAGGTCTCCGCGTTCCCTGTCCCAGTCCTCTCCGCTATTTATGTGTGTGCTTCGCAGGGTGTGTGCCCTAAGATTTTGCGGGCTTCTGGGTCCAGGGTGTGAGTGTTCTGAGGTGACTGGGCTCACAGGTTCTGAAGTTGCTAAAATGCACGTGGGTCTGTATTTTCGAATCTGATATCTCAGAGCTCTTTTTGTGTCTCTGTTCTCATTCATTCAATTTCTGAGGAATTTGAGTTCCGTGAATTGTTCATTGTTCTGTGTCCAGTCTTGAGACCTCTGAGCTGCCCTTTCCTAGGTTGGTATCTGGGTTCCATTTGTGATTGGACTATTTGGTATGGGATGTTTCAGAGCTGGTAGGAGACCTGTGTCCCACAGTGAGGTCTGGTCTGTCTTTCGTTCTGTGTTTCAGGGTTTCAAACGGCTGAGCTATTTGGGCGGTTATCTCAAGATGAGAAACAGCGTCACATAGCAAGGTTCAGACAGAAGCTGTCTCTGATCTCCTTCTGACGTTTCATTCTGACAACTGTCCAGAAACACAGTGGGAGGTTGTTCTGAATTGACTATCTGAGAAGGTGTCCACTCCAGCTCCCCACATCCCAGCTTCCTTGTCTAGACCCTTGAGTTTAGGTGGCCGGCTTCCCTCTGACCCTCCCCTGGGGCAGGAATCACGCCACTGTTTTGAAAGTCACGGGGTTTCCCTCGGCCCCACCTGTAGAAATCTCATCGTGGGGAAGAGTTTATTCTGTGTCTCTGACAAAAGACACAGAGCAGGAACCCCCTCTCTCGGGGACAGTCAGCACCCACACATCTTGTCCTCCATTGTGTGCTTAGTGTCCCGCCAGACCTCACTGACAGTCCAAAACTAACCTGGACATGACTTCCATGTCGCAGCTCTACAGAACACACACTTCAAAGCCTGGATGCCCTCCACCCTGCTGGGATGGTAGGAGATTCCAGCTCTTTGGATCACCTTTCCAAACCTTAATCTGACAAAATTATAAAAAACTGCATCACGGCCCCTTCCCCCAGTCACACACATCCTGTGAAAGCAGAATTCAGGGCTGGAGGTGGGAGCGGATGCAGGTGAACACCATCTCCAGCCAGGGAGAACGCATGTGCCCGAGACTGGCTCAGCTGGAATGTAGGAGCAACGTGTCCAGAACATTCAGTAGAAATGTGAGTTGGGCTGAGGAAAGAGTAAACTACCCCAGAATGTTACCTCCATCTCCAACAAACACACAGATGACTTCTATTATCTCGTGAGGACCTGTCTGACACACCCTGCACCACAAGGCAAGGATTCGGAGTGAGAAAAATCATTGTTCCTTTTCTGGAAACACACAACCAGGGACAATCCAGATGGGTTTGTAACTTCCCTTGCTCTTGCATAAACTGCACACCTTGGGATCACATGGCAGGTGGAGGTGACTTTCTCTGCAACCACTGGGGCTGGCGTTTCAATCTGATTTCAAAAGAGCAGGAAGCTTTGTCTGCCCTAATAAGGGCCACTTTCTAATATACCCTCTGTCTGATGTAAAGCAACCCCTCTCTTCATTTTCATGTGTCCCCAAGCCTGCAAAGGATCAATGCCTCTGCAACCAAGGCTGCCACACAAGAGCATCCCTGTCTCCCCGGGGTGGGAAAACTTCCTTCTCGCTGACATGTTTGCTCTTCGGAAACTCTCCTTCCTGCCTGAGCCCCGATTTTGGTCATGGTCACGGTCCCCACTGCGCAGTTGTCTGGCCATGTGACATCTCAGGCCATCTGGGACATCTCCTCACCTGAGGGGGCAGGAGAAAGGGAGGTCACTCCCCAAGGGAAAACATCAGGGCATTTCTAGCTTTTCCTGAAACTTTCTCTAAAATGCCGTAAGGCACACATCAAAGGTTGATGAGTTATTTCAATGCTACTTCTTCACAACCGTTTAAATCAATGCATGCTGAGCCTACGCTTGGTAACAGACATGGAAATCACCCCGCAGTTGAGTGGCAGGCAGTGGGATGTCCACCACATTGGGAGCAAGTCAGCTGAAACACTGGAGTGTACGTGGCGGGGGCGGGGGGGAAGGAGGGAGCTGGGTACCTGGTACCCTTCTCCTTGTCTGCAGAAGAGAAAGAAAAACTTGCAAGTGGGAATAACCGGAGGAAAAGGAAGTTATACACACACTGAGATCCAAGCGTTTCACGCTGGCCTAATCAAATTGATCACGAACATTGATCTCTTCAGTGTTGCACAAACTGCCACAATTTGCTTTCAGTTTAACATGTCAAGAAATAACCTGAGGCTCCAAAGTAAAGCCACGATACTGAATAATTCTCAATTCCTGCAAACTAAGCATCTGGGTTTGAAATCAAGCCCAAAGTTCAGGCCCTCTAGTTCAGATCAGAGCTGCGGGGCAGCAGTTGTGCCTGAAACTGATGCAGCTGCAGCCAGAGGGGGACTGTGCCTGGGTGCACAGAGGGCTCCGTCACACGGAGGAGCAGCAGACCCACAAGGGTCCCATAGCCTAGTTGGGGAAGCAGACTCGTCTCTTCAAGCAACAAATCCTTAGCGAGGGTCTTCTATGTGCCAGGCACTGCCCGAGGATGTGGCATACACACATCAGCGAACCAGATCAAGGGAAAGCCCTGCCCTGGATCTCACATCACCCGAAGGAGAAGTTGTAGGTGGCACACAGTAAACGCTCCACGTGGTAATGTAATAAATTGGACAGTACGTTAGAAGGTGATGGGGGCTGTGAAAAAAAGAAAAAGTATTTAGATCGTGGTAACAAGCTCAGGAATGTGTGGAGGAACTGGGTTAGCTGCAGCTTAAATTATGAAACAGAGTGACCCGGGTAGGCTGCATTGAGAAGGTGACATTTTGACAAAGACGTGAATGGGTAGAAGAGTCAGCCAAGCAGGTTTGTGGAGTCAGGGCTTTCCAGAGGGAACAGGTGGGAAAAAGTGTCAGAGGCAGAGCATGCCCAGCACAGCAAAGACGCTACAAGGATGTCAGTGCAGTTGGGAGCAGGAGTAAGGGCTGAACAGGGACAGGATCCTGCTGGGCCGAGTAAGCTTATGGTCAGTCAGCTAGACCAGAAAGGACAACCAAGGGACGTAGATACTTAGGGTACATCTGTGTGGACCAGCCAAGTTCAGGCAAAGCAGGGACACGGTGGAAGACCAGTCTAAGACAGGATGGTTTGGGCAAACAGCCAAGACAACCAGGTGAGGTGGACAGAGCTCACCCGGACTTGACTCATGTCTCCATCCTGTCTACATGTCCTGGTCGCCGTGGACATCTGGGCTGTAGCCACAGAACCACATATTCAGTTAGCAGGCCTGAATTCACTCCAACCATCCTCCAAATGAACAGTGCAACTAGGCGCACTGGCCACTGGGACACGGGAAACTTTTCGTGACTGACCAGTGCGGTCCCACTGGGAGGCTAGACCTGAGACTCAAAGTGGAACGGATTGGTCAACACATGTCTAAAGGATTTAGTAGCCTCTTTTATTAGAAGTTCCGGAATTAGGGATGGGATAAAAGATACCATCCTCTTCCCTCAACCCAAACGGAAGAGAATGTGACTGCAGAGACGTCCTCTGCTCACTCGGTTCTCCCGTACCATTTCTAGCGCTGAAAGAACTGCTACAATAACAGCTGCCCATGACTCACCAGTACCCTGGACCAAGGTCCTTCATTCACCGAACGAACATGTCCTAAGAGCCAAATGCACAGGAGGTCTTTATGTGCTGGACACAGGTGGGGGATGCAGGGATGCACTGCACTGTCCCCTCTGAGCAGGTGACCCCCACGCTGAGGTGGGGTCAGGTGAGCAATGGCAGAACTCAGGGAACCCTCGGGATGCAGAGGAGAGCACCCGCCTCCTCGCCCAAGGGGTGTGTGCGTGAGAGGCTCTGGTCAGGACACACTGCTCTGGTCAGGAGAGGTTTGTGCGGGAGACCCTTTGGTTATCCACACTTTACACGAGAGAGCGCTGAGAACAGAGAGCTCGACACGGCAGGAGCAGGTTTCCACTCCTGGTTGATCTTTGGGGCTCCAAACCACCTTGAGTCTGATCAACTCCAGAGCTGTGTGGCAGCCACTAAAAACACTCCCTGTGGCTGTTTCCCTCCATGCTCTTATCTGTTAAACAGAGTGAGGCCAATGGAGACATAACGTGGGGGTGGGGGTGGACTGCAAAAGTCTGTCTCATATGGCAAAGTGCCTCCCCCAGGGGAGCCCTAGAAGTGAAAGTCCTGCTCAGCTGCAAGCTCCGAGGCAAGCCTTTCACACCACGGGGACTCCAGGGCCGCTCCTCAGATGGAAGACATGCAGCATCTTAGGGCCTTTCAAGGTGTCTTTGTTCTGCATTTCACAGGTGGACACGGTGTTGGAAAGACGCTATCCCATCACGGGACAGTATCTGCATCCCGTCAAGGAGGACTTAAGCAAAGTCTGTCGTGGAAAGTGTATGAGTGGAGTGGACAGAGGCCTGGCTTTGGAGTCAGACAGAACCAGGGTGTGATTCCCAGATGCAGCCTTTTCAGCATCGGTGACCTAACCTCTTTCGGTTTGGGTCCTTGTCTGTAAATGGAGGGTTTGACACTTACCTCTCTAGGTCTTTGGGAAATAAAACCCAAACATGCGCAGCACACACTAAGTCCTCGCTAGCCAGGCTCCAGGAAGAGCCATTCACGTTGCGCCATGTGTTAGGGACACCTCAGTGAGGAGGCAAGCATGCCAGGGTCCCAGAAAACCCTGCCCTCCGATTGTATTTCCCATTCATTGGTCCATTTGGGGATTTAAAAGGAATCTCCAACACGTGCTCGTCAGTAAAAATATCGAACCAGTAAGTGTGCCTTTTTATCCGGGTACTCCCGAGGTAAAATAGAAATGGCTCTCCTTAACCTTAGGGCTGAAGGTAAGCAGGAATGAGGCAGAGGAGGAGGGAGGAAGT
>NW_012152741.1:938943-950804 GCF_000956105.1 Propithecus coquereli
TGTGTTGCACGTAACATTGTGCCCCAGGTCTCCGCGTTCCCTGTCCCAGTCCTCTCCGCTATTTATGTGTGTGCTTCGCAGGGTGTGTGCCCTAAGATTTTGCGGGCTTCTGGGTCCAGGGTGTGAGTGTTCTGAGGTGACTGGGCTCACAGGTTCTGAAGTTGCTAAAATGCACGTGGGTCTGTATTTTCGAATCTGATATCTCAGAGCTCTTTTTGTGTCTCTGTTCTCATTCATTCAATTTCTGAGGAATTTGAGTTCCGTGAATTGTTCATTGTTCTGTGTCCAGTCTTGAGACCTCTGAGCTGCCCTTTCCTAGGTTGGTATCTGGGTTCCATTTGTGATTGGACTATTTGGTATGGGATGTTTCAGAGCTGGTAGGAGACCTGTGTCCCACAGTGAGGTCTGGTCTGTCTTTCGTTCTGTGTTTCAGGGTTTCAAACGGCTGAGCTATTTGGGCGGTTATCTCAAGATGAGAAACAGCGTCACATAGCAAGGTTCAGACAGAAGCTGTCTCTGATCTCCTTCTGACGTTTCATTCTGACAACTGTCCAGAAACACAGTGGGAGGTTGTTCTGAATTGACTATCTGAGAAGGTGTCCACTCCAGCTCCCCACATCCCAGCTTCCTTGTCTAGACCCTTGAGTTTAGGTGGCCGGCTTCCCTCTGACCCTCCCCTGGGGCAGGAATCACGCCACTGTTTTGAAAGTCACGGGGTTTCCCTCGGCCCCACCTGTAGAAATCTCATCGTGGGGAAGAGTTTATTCTGTGTCTCTGACAAAAGACACAGAGCAGGAACCCCCTCTCTCGGGGACAGTCAGCACCCACACATCTTGTCCTCCATTGTGTGCTTAGTGTCCCGCCAGACCTCACTGACAGTCCAAAACTAACCTGGACATGACTTCCATGTCGCAGCTCTACAGAACACACACTTCAAAGCCTGGATGCCCTCCACCCTGCTGGGATGGTAGGAGATTCCAGCTCTTTGGATCACCTTTCCAAACCTTAATCTGACAAAATTATAAAAAACTGCATCACGGCCCCTTCCCCCAGTCACACACATCCTGTGAAAGCAGAATTCAGGGCTGGAGGTGGGAGCGGATGCAGGTGAACACCATCTCCAGCCAGGGAGAACGCATGTGCCCGAGACTGGCTCAGCTGGAATGTAGGAGCAACGTGTCCAGAACATTCAGTAGAAATGTGAGTTGGGCTGAGGAAAGAGTAAACTACCCCAGAATGTTACCTCCATCTCCAACAAACACACAGATGACTTCTATTATCTCGTGAGGACCTGTCTGACACACCCTGCACCACAAGGCAAGGATTCGGAGTGAGAAAAATCATTGTTCCTTTTCTGGAAACACACAACCAGGGACAATCCAGATGGGTTTGTAACTTCCCTTGCTCTTGCATAAACTGCACACCTTGGGATCACATGGCAGGTGGAGGTGACTTTCTCTGCAACCACTGGGGCTGGCGTTTCAATCTGATTTCAAAAGAGCAGGAAGCTTTGTCTGCCCTAATAAGGGCCACTTTCTAATATACCCTCTGTCTGATGTAAAGCAACCCCTCTCTTCATTTTCATGTGTCCCCAAGCCTGCAAAGGATCAATGCCTCTGCAACCAAGGCTGCCACACAAGAGCATCCCTGTCTCCCCGGGGTGGGAAAACTTCCTTCTCGCTGACATGTTTGCTCTTCGGAAACTCTCCTTCCTGCCTGAGCCCCGATTTTGGTCATGGTCACGGTCCCCACTGCGCAGTTGTCTGGCCATGTGACATCTCAGGCCATCTGGGACATCTCCTCACCTGAGGGGGCAGGAGAAAGGGAGGTCACTCCCCAAGGGAAAACATCAGGGCATTTCTAGCTTTTCCTGAAACTTTCTCTAAAATGCCGTAAGGCACACATCAAAGGTTGATGAGTTATTTCAATGCTACTTCTTCACAACCGTTTAAATCAATGCATGCTGAGCCTACGCTTGGTAACAGACATGGAAATCACCCCGCAGTTGAGTGGCAGGCAGTGGGATGTCCACCACATTGGGAGCAAGTCAGCTGAAACACTGGAGTGTACGTGGCGGGGGCGGGGGGGAAGGAGGGAGCTGGGTACCTGGTACCCTTCTCCTTGTCTGCAGAAGAGAAAGAAAAACTTGCAAGTGGGAATAACCGGAGGAAAAGGAAGTTATACACACACTGAGATCCAAGCGTTTCACGCTGGCCTAATCAAATTGATCACGAACATTGATCTCTTCAGTGTTGCACAAACTGCCACAATTTGCTTTCAGTTTAACATGTCAAGAAATAACCTGAGGCTCCAAAGTAAAGCCACGATACTGAATAATTCTCAATTCCTGCAAACTAAGCATCTGGGTTTGAAATCAAGCCCAAAGTTCAGGCCCTCTAGTTCAGATCAGAGCTGCGGGGCAGCAGTTGTGCCTGAAACTGATGCAGCTGCAGCCAGAGGGGGACTGTGCCTGGGTGCACAGAGGGCTCCGTCACACGGAGGAGCAGCAGACCCACAAGGGTCCCATAGCCTAGTTGGGGAAGCAGACTCGTCTCTTCAAGCAACAAATCCTTAGCGAGGGTCTTCTATGTGCCAGGCACTGCCCGAGGATGTGGCATACACACATCAGCGAACCAGATCAAGGGAAAGCCCTGCCCTGGATCTCACATCACCCGAAGGAGAAGTTGTAGGTGGCACACAGTAAACGCTCCACGTGGTAATGTAATAAATTGGACAGTACGTTAGAAGGTGATGGGGGCTGTGAAAAAAAGAAAAAGTATTTAGATCGTGGTAACAAGCTCAGGAATGTGTGGAGGAACTGGGTTAGCTGCAGCTTAAATTATGAAACAGAGTGACCCGGGTAGGCTGCATTGAGAAGGTGACATTTTGACAAAGACGTGAATGGGTAGAAGAGTCAGCCAAGCAGGTTTGTGGAGTCAGGGCTTTCCAGAGGGAACAGGTGGGAAAAAGTGTCAGAGGCAGAGCATGCCCAGCACAGCAAAGACGCTACAAGGATGTCAGTGCAGTTGGGAGCAGGAGTAAGGGCTGAACAGGGACAGGATCCTGCTGGGCCGAGTAAGCTTATGGTCAGTCAGCTAGACCAGAAAGGACAACCAAGGGACGTAGATACTTAGGGTACATCTGTGTGGACCAGCCAAGTTCAGGCAAAGCAGGGACACGGTGGAAGACCAGTCTAAGACAGGATGGTTTGGGCAAACAGCCAAGACAACCAGGTGAGGTGGACAGAGCTCACCCGGACTTGACTCATGTCTCCATCCTGTCTACATGTCCTGGTCGCCGTGGACATCTGGGCTGTAGCCACAGAACCACATATTCAGTTAGCAGGCCTGAATTCACTCCAACCATCCTCCAAATGAACAGTGCAACTAGGCGCACTGGCCACTGGGACACGGGAAACTTTTCGTGACTGACCAGTGCGGTCCCACTGGGAGGCTAGACCTGAGACTCAAAGTGGAACGGATTGGTCAACACATGTCTAAAGGATTTAGTAGCCTCTTTTATTAGAAGTTCCGGAATTAGGGATGGGATAAAAGATACCATCCTCTTCCCTCAACCCAAACGGAAGAGAATGTGACTGCAGAGACGTCCTCTGCTCACTCGGTTCTCCCGTACCATTTCTAGCGCTGAAAGAACTGCTACAATAACAGCTGCCCATGACTCACCAGTACCCTGGACCAAGGTCCTTCATTCACCGAACGAACATGTCCTAAGAGCCAAATGCACAGGAGGTCTTTATGTGCTGGACACAGGTGGGGGATGCAGGGATGCACTGCACTGTCCCCTCTGAGCAGGTGACCCCCACGCTGAGGTGGGGTCAGGTGAGCAATGGCAGAACTCAGGGAACCCTCGGGATGCAGAGGAGAGCACCCGCCTCCTCGCCCAAGGGGTGTGTGCGTGAGAGGCTCTGGTCAGGACACACTGCTCTGGTCAGGAGAGGTTTGTGCGGGAGACCCTTTGGTTATCCACACTTTACACGAGAGAGCGCTGAGAACAGAGAGCTCGACACGGCAGGAGCAGGTTTCCACTCCTGGTTGATCTTTGGGGCTCCAAACCACCTTGAGTCTGATCAACTCCAGAGCTGTGTGGCAGCCACTAAAAACACTCCCTGTGGCTGTTTCCCTCCATGCTCTTATCTGTTAAACAGAGTGAGGCCAATGGAGACATAACGTGGGGGTGGGGGTGGACTGCAAAAGTCTGTCTCATATGGCAAAGTGCCTCCCCCAGGGGAGCCCTAGAAGTGAAAGTCCTGCTCAGCTGCAAGCTCCGAGGCAAGCCTTTCACACCACGGGGACTCCAGGGCCGCTCCTCAGATGGAAGACATGCAGCATCTTAGGGCCTTTCAAGGTGTCTTTGTTCTGCATTTCACAGGTGGACACGGTGTTGGAAAGACGCTATCCCATCACGGGACAGTATCTGCATCCCGTCAAGGAGGACTTAAGCAAAGTCTGTCGTGGAAAGTGTATGAGTGGAGTGGACAGAGGCCTGGCTTTGGAGTCAGACAGAACCAGGGTGTGATTCCCAGATGCAGCCTTTTCAGCATCGGTGACCTAACCTCTTTCGGTTTGGGTCCTTGTCTGTAAATGGAGGGTTTGACACTTACCTCTCTAGGTCTTTGGGAAATAAAACCCAAACATGCGCAGCACACACTAAGTCCTCGCTAGCCAGGCTCCAGGAAGAGCCATTCACGTTGCGCCATGTGTTAGGGACACCTCAGTGAGGAGGCAAGCATGCCAGGGTCCCAGAAAACCCTGCCCTCCGATTGTATTTCCCATTCATTGGTCCATTTGGGGATTTAAAAGGAATCTCCAACACGTGCTCGTCAGTAAAAATATCGAACCAGTAAGTGTGCCTTTTTATCCGGGTACTCCCGAGGTAAAATAGAAATGGCTCTCCTTAACCTTAGGGCTGAAGGTAAGCAGGAATGAGGCAGAGGAGGAGGGAGGAAGTGCAAGCCAGACAGAAGGGACAGCAGGTGTAAGGCTGTAGACAGCAGAGAGAGAGAGGGAAAGAGAGGGCATGGGTGGGCATCTGATGAACAGAAAGGTTGAGGTTGTCTGGAACATTAAGTGTGGGGTGCAGCGGCAGGTGTCTGCTACAGGTGAGGCGTTTTGAGGTAGGCTGGGCCAGATGTGCCTAGTCCAGGAGGCCGGACGTTATCCTAACGGCAACAAGCAGCCCCTGCAGAGCTTGAGCAGGGGTAATACGACATCACAAGGAGTTATGAAAGGTCCCTCAGGCACTGGGACAGAGGAAGCGTGGGAAGGGGACAAGGCTGGCAGTGGGAAGACCAGCTATCACGGCCCTGGTGGTCGACAAGGACGGAGATGAGTGTGACTGGACTAGGGAACTTCCTGTTGTAATGGAGAGAAGTGTAAAGACCTTATTCAGACGTGGGACGTCAAAGTGGCCAGACTTAGTGATGGTGGGGGTGGTGAGAGAAAGGCAGCGATCAGGATGGCTTTAAAGATCCCTGGCCTAAGCTTCTGGGTAGAAGGTGCTGCTTTTCACTGTGTTAGGCACCACTGAGGAGGGGCAGGTGTCCAGAGACTGGGGGTGGATGGGTTCAGCTTGGGACATGTCGAGTATTAGGTGCTCTGGGACTCAAGCACTTGAAACCTGAGTGACTCTCGGGAGCTGACCTAACCTCTCTGTGCCTAAGAAGCCTCATCTGTAATAGGAGAATGATGATAATAATAATTAGGAAAAATGACTAATTTGCTGCATTCTTTTGGTATAGGAGAATGTTGTCTTTTTATATAGCAGACTGGCGTTTTCTTCTCAGGTCCTCCCAGGTAAAATGGGAATCTCTATCCATGTCTCGGTTGATTTTACATATCTGTTTTGGGTATTGTAACCATTGGACAGGTACTGCCAATGTGAAAAAAAAAATAGGTAAATAAATAAATTCAAAGTAACAAGTGTGTATTATCACATGTGTGTAGTGTAATAGTCCATCAGCCCATCTCAGAGATAACCCCAACCCCTCAAATATGCTAATCTTCCTCTTGTAGCCCATCTCTCCCTCCAGAGGGTGGGCTAGGGTCTTTGGGACCCTGGATCTCTAACACTCCTTTCTGTGAAGTCAGCTCTGCTGCCCAGGGAGATGTCTGGGACCCTTTGAGTGCAATCTGCCTTTGGGGTGTCAGTTGGCTCAGCATGTCTGTAGTTTCAGAGAGAGGCCTGAGCTGGCTATGTAGGTCTGGAAATGATAGGTGGATGGCTGCATAGCAGAGAGGTGCTCAAGCCGCAGACACCTGGATTTGAATCAAGCCTCCACCATTTATTCCTTGTGTGACTTTGGGCAGGTTACTTATCCTCTCTCTGACTCAGTTGCCTCACTTGTAAAATGAGGATGATGTTAATAACTGGGACAGTTATTCATTTCTGCTGCCTTCATTTAGACCACAAAAATATTAAGTTTTAAAAATTATAAAATGGTTTTCACACGTCAGATACTTCCAGGGAAAAAAGACAATCTCTACTAATTCGTGTATCTGCTTGGACAGGCAGGAAAGATGCCTTGCTTATTTTGACCTGGTGACAGCGGGGCACTTCACCTGATTCCTGAAATAAGTCACAGCACGTAAATCTCTGCATGCTTTCCTGTTCTGGAAAAGGGCTGCCCACAAAGGACCACTCTTTTCATGTGACTTAGGTAAGGGTTGCTGTGTGGCCACTCTGGGCCAGGACTCCCACCAGACTCGAGGATGACAGATCCTCCCAGTCCTTGTTCTTTGTCTCATGAATGATTCACCAGGGAGATGGGAAGTCTGTCCTCCTGAAAGTAGCTACCACGGGGATAAACATTCCCTGTTCTGCTGACTGAGACTTCCCCTGGTTACAAAAACACCCTCCTCCGTAAGCCACCCCACTAACGCTTGTTTACCTCTCCCTATGAAAGTAAAGGCAAAAGCTCCCCGCCCAGACACTGATCTCCAGACAGGTGCGCTCTCCCTAAGGGCAGTAAGCTGAACAAATCTAACTTCCTGACTTGTTTGCTTTCTGTCTTTCCTTTCGAGTGTAAGCCAGACAAACACTCCATCTACAGACAATTATCGCTGACGCACAATTAGTAAACAAACTAATTCAAAGAGCTGGTGCCACTTCTCACCTGTACACTGTACACAAGAACTCCCAGCCAATCACCAGAGAAGTCGGCCTCCTCCAATCCGTCCAGCCAGCTCCCACGCGCCTCGCCTGTGAAGTCACCTCCGCTGCCCGGAATTTCTTCCCACGGCCTCAGGAAGCATTCGTCTCGTCCAGGACTGGAGGACCGCTCCGAGGACGCCCCAGGGCACTGCCGGGAGGGCCGGCCCTGACACCACGTCTCCGCGGAGCAGAGCAAGGCAGCCTGGTGGCCACAACTCAACCGGCCGCCCCAGCAGAGAAACCCCACCCCCTCTCCCTCCCGGCGTGCACTGCGGCCCCCGGCAGCCAATCGAAGGTCAAGTTTCTCTCAGGCGTCCCATCCCTGTGACGTCAAACAGCAACCGCCCCCCCCCTCCCCGCCGGCACCCCCCTCCGGGCCGGTACCGCCTTCCCCGGTGTACCCTCTCTAGCCAGCCGGAGGAGGAGGGCTCCTCTCCGTGGTCTTAACCCTTCAGTTCCGAGTCGGTTGCGCTGCGTCCCGGGACAGAGGAAAGAAGGCAGCGCGCTGGCGTCTGGACGGCGGGAACCGGCTCCGGAGGAAGAACGCGCGTGAGAGAGCCCGAGAGAGGGAGACAGAGAGAGAATGAGCCCGGGAGTCAGGGGGAGAGCGCGAGCGAGAGAGAGACGGATGGAGAAGGGGGGTGGGAGAGAGACTCGGAGAGAGACAGCGAGAGACAGAGTCTCCCTAGAACGGGGCAGGTGTGCGTTAGTGTTTTGGGACTAGAATCCTTCTGTTTGGCCAGCGGGGAACGCTGCTTTCTGAGAGAACACCTGCTGTCCTCCGACGCCCTTCTCTCTTCAGAGTGAGAATGGCGGTGGTACAATCTGCGTGTGTCGTATTTTTCCTTCCCTAGTTGGGGATGGCCATTTTTAAGGGGAGAAATCCCATCCCGAAACTTGCTGTGGGCACCGTCAGGTATCGGGATGTAATCGGGCAGGAATCGGTGTTCAACAGGTTCAGAAAGAACTTGTTTCCTTGGCATCACCTCCCTCCCACCCACCCCCATGTCCCACCCCACAATAGGAGACAGAATGACTGAAGCATTTTCAAGGAAAACTACATGTCCGGTATTGAAACAGTCAGAGAAACTCTTTCTAGGACGTGTGAGAGAGATGGGTCCTGATGTGGCATGGGAATAGACGTGCGTTCAGTAGGCTCTGTGACTCCTTCATTAGTGTGCAATTAGGTAGACCTTTTTATTTTAATCAAATAACCATCCAAGCTGCAGTGTTGAATATTTACAGAAGGAAGGTATCTTTGCTTGTCCACTTTGCTGGAGTGCAGCCCATCCGGGGCAGCAGACCTCTGTGCCATCCAAAATTTGGTTTTATAATTAGTCACAGATTTCCATTTGCATTTCCAATACAATTTCCCTATATTAACACACCCCTATTGGGTATAATGAATGTGTGTGTGTGTGTGTGTGTGTGTGTGTGTGTGTGTGTGTGTGTGTGTGAGGGTTCTTTTGTGAGTTTGTGTTTGCAAAAAGGAATAGTGAATGGACTTGCTTGGCTGAGGCTCTTGGGGTCCCAGCAAGGGAGAAAAAGGACAAAGAGAAGGGATTTCTATATTTTTAGGAGGAGACTTTCAACAGTTGCCTGTCAGAGGGACAGTGTCTCTTACCTGGAACTTTTTGGCATTTAATGTTTTGTGAATACTTTTCATAGGGAAGCACTGGTTTTACAGTTTCTAGTTGGATATTGATTACATGTAAAATTGTGCTTGGGATTGGGTGATACAGCTAAGTTGAAACTCTGAATCGCAGTGATCCATTTCCTTTATCCAGCCTTTGGGTGGAACGCAAAGTCAAGATAAATGTTCAGTTCTGGTCTGGGCAATCGTGCGTGGCAAGGGAAATTTACGTTTTTTTCCCAGTAAAGGGCCTGATGTGCTAAAACGAAGTCTATACTGTATTTAGCAGGTTATAAGAATTCGAAGGTAAGGAGAGCCACAGGTAAGTATATGATGGTGGATGTGAATTAAAACAGGTGACAACGTGGAGAGAGAGTGAGAGATTGGTGTAGCGAATAGTGCAGAGACTTTGCATTTTAACAGACCTAAGTGAGAAATGGTCCCCATCACTGCGGAGCTGTGTGGCCTTGAGTGAGTTGCTGAACCTCTCTGATCCTCAGTTACCTCATCTGCAAGTGGGCATGATAACATTATGTAACATAGCAGGCCCGGGGAGAAGTCGTTCCCAACCACCTGGACTACGGGGCCCTCCTCTGCTTTCCACACCTCCCCTGGCTCAGGCCAGCCATGGCTCTCATGGCGACTTCCGTCGTTATCTTCACTACGGCTCCCTGCCCCCCAGACTGTGAGCCCCCTGAGGACTGTTATCCTGCAGGAAACAGTCCCCTGTGGGCCACGTGTACCAAAGCACACATCCTGGAGCCGGGCGCTGAGCAGGGGCTGGGGCACGTTTGACTGCGAGCGACGATGACCCGTGCTGCCCACTTGGCGCAGTGTAGCTGTGGTTATGCCGGCACTTTGTTCATTGGAAATAATACAGTCAGCCCTCCGTACCCCAAGTCCCGCCTCCCAGGATTCAGCCAACTTTGGATCCAGAAGATTAGAAATGAAATAATACAAATAATACAAATTTTTAAAAATACAGCACGACTGTTTACATAGCTTTGACATTGCACTAGGTGTTATAAGTAATCTGGAGACGATGTAAAATATATGGGAGGAAGCGCGTAGGTTGCATTAAAATACTATGCCATTTCATAGCAGGGAGGTGACCATCTGAGGACTTTGGCCTCCCCGGGGGTCCCAGCCAATGCCCCACAGACACCAAGGTACCACGGTATTGTAAACGAGTGGATAACAGCAAATATCTTGGCTTACTTTTCTGTTAATCCTAAGGATGTTTGTGTCTTTTCCCCCCACACTGTCCAGAACCATATCGTATCGTACCCATATTGTCCCCTTTGCCGTGTACAGCTACTGTGATAACTGCTATTTCTCCACTGGAAATAACGTAGTGTGAATGAGCAGACACGGCTGATCCTGTGCTGAAATTTCTGTTCATCCAGGGCCGTGAGGAGCATCCTGTCCTCTATGCCGACTCTGTCCACAAGTATCTATTAATAGTATCAGTGCATTCCTTGCTTTTTCCCTTCATGCTATACCTGGGTCAAGATTTTACTTCCTCAGACTAGATGTGCCCTGGGGACGGGGCTGCGTTGGATAACTCACTGAAGGGATCGCTGAGTAGAGGGGCCCCCGGGAACATCTGTGGGACGAACGCACCCCGGCCAGTCGGGTTATTTTATTTTGTAGGTGACAGGTGTAGCAGTCGCTCCGGCCCGGATCCGCAGAATCTATGACGTGAACGCAGTGACGGGTGACCTCGGGTGAGTCCACGTGAGCTCTTCTCTCGCAGGAGACTTTCTCCTTGGCTGCCTCTTGCTGCTGTGGCCTCTCCTCCTTGTGGCCCTTCCCCTGTGCCCTCCCTTGCACTCCCACTGCTTTTCCACAGACTGTGTGTCTCTGTCCCACCTGCTGTGAGACCCCAAAGGCAGGGGCCATGTTTCCTTGGTCTGTTCATTTTCCCCTCTCACACTCAAAAGTGGCCATCGCTGGGTGTTTATTGACTTAACTGTTCCTTTGTACTGACGCTGCTAAGAGGAGCGTCCCCTGCATTGTAGACCCGGACGATGCAGGTTATGTGGGTGGGCATAACAGATAGAGAACGCGTGTGCCGGGTGCAGGACAAATGCTTTCGTTAATCTGAGTGGCGTTGGGCGGCTGGGACTCTGACTCCTTATTCCCCGGCATTGCACCAGGCTAGGGGCACAGTTCTCAGCACCCAGCCACCTTGTACGGATCCCAGTCACTTAGCTGTAGGATTTTGCCATTTCTGGAAAAGCGTCAAACTACTATTTAATGGATGTTATTAAATGAAATTAAATGAAATTTGTTTCTTATCCCTAAAATAAATTCATTTTATACGGGTATTTCACATCATTGTGCAACATGGAAAAATCTGTGACTTGTCACTGTTTTAACTGTGAAAATGAGTAGAATGCTGTTCATAGGGGGCCTCACCTGGACATAGCATGATTTGCCTTGTTGGCTATTTTCTTTTTCCTTCCCCACATGAGAATCAGGCTAACGAGGGCGAGCAGATTGTGAGGTTTGTTCTGTGTGGCATTCCCGGCACTGCGAACACAGCCCAGCACCAGAACGTCATAGGAAGTAGTTGCACAATCAGTTCCCTGACCCCAGGACCAGCTCTGGACACCCGAGCCGGCCCCCAGGACTTTCCTGTGTGAAGTCTGTCCCTCAGGATCACTCTGTACCTTAGGCATCCGGTGAGGCGGTGCCAGCAAGGGTGGCTGCATCTGGAGTCGTTTTGTTTCTGGCTGTTTGTGTGATCTTGGGGACATTACTTAACCTCTCAACGCAGGAATGTCCACCTTTGCAACTTGGGAAAATATGGATTCTGCAGGGTCGACATATTAAGTGAGATGTTTATAAAGGGGCCCCAGATTCTCCACCTGAAGTTTGACAGATGTTTGTGAATGTCCACTGGGGTCGAGGCTCTGTGATGGGTGAAGAAGACAAAGTCCCTGGGTACCATCAGCTCCCGGCCTGGTGGGTGGGACAGACAAATAACCATCTGTTGACAACTGAGTGGGGCTGGGGCCGGGACAGGGGAACCGCAGTGGGGTATGGGAGCTCA
>NW_012152741.1:950854-960887 GCF_000956105.1 Propithecus coquereli
CACACACACACACACACACACACACACACGTGTGTGTATATGTTTCTGTGTGTGTTGCGAAAAGTAGCAAAGACAACAACCTGAGAGGAGCTGTCTCTATCACAGGGCCAATCAGTTAGTTCTGAGACCGTGTAGCCAGAAAAACTCACCCAAGGTCAGTAGAAGTTAGGTGGGTGGAGAGAGGAGGTAGAGTGGGTAATGTCTGATTGGGAGGTCCTGGTGATTGGCTGTGTTAGGGGTGGTGAGAGCAGTGGGGGAGTGAGAGATGGCGTGAGCAGATGGATACGTGGTGGTGTCTTTCACAGAGTTGCTGACACCGGTGGAGGCACGCTTTTGCAAGTTGTTGGAGAGGATCAACAAATTCAGGTTTGTGCACGTGGAGTGTCAAGTGTCTATGGGACCATCGGACAGAGATATCTAGGTGGCGACTGGGGACTCAGGACCGTCACCAAGGAGAGAGACCGAGCTGAAGATGTGGGTCTGGGAATCACTGGGGGATGGCAGCAGAGCATAGTGGGTAAGATCCAGACTGCCTGGGTTCTAGGCTCCAACACTTATTACACCTGCTACTTTGTGTGGCATCCTTAAGCCCTCTGTGCCTCAGTTTCAACATCTAAACCGTGAGGAGGAGGATGATAATTTGCAATAATCGCTTTTCTCAGCTGTGATGTTTTAGAATAAAATAATCTTCCGTTTTGTAAAATTTAAACAGCTGTTCAAGTGTGAGTTATCCCCCTGGCAAAGGGGGAATCCCTCTTCTTATCTATGTGCTTGAGTATGCATACACGATGCGTTGAGTATTTTAACATAGGTATGTGTTCCTGTTAGAAACGGATGTAAATAACTGAACACCAATTTGTTCTTTGACATGTACTCAAAAAGAGATAACATCGCCAGCCAGTGACACAGAGATGCCCACCCGCTTTCAATCCCGCTACCCGTGACCTCCTGCTGCCTGACCACCACCACCCGCCCCCGCCACAACGCCCAGACTCCCACCACCAGAGGGATGAAGTTTATGACCTATTTCTTTATCGCTCCACTGTTACATCACCTCTGGTGCCCTGGAAACTCTTCTTTTGTCATCAGGGGTCACGTGTCCCTGCAAACAACCAAAACCCGGGGGAGGGCCCCTGCAGTGCTGCCACGCTGTCCTGTCAGGGGTGGGGGATGGGGGGTGTTGGTTTCTGGGGTCTCAATCAGGGAGTAGTGCTCTATTTCACATGAAAAGAAAAAAAATAGAACCTGCTTGTCACACCAAGAAGCTGGTCACCATTTAGGCACTGGACCTTCCTCCTTCAGTCACCCCAGACCTAGAGGGCGGGAATTTAGGAGGCTATTTATCTAACTTGTCCTATCCCTGTAAGGAAAGCTCCACTCTTCCAAGGAGTCCTGCCTTTTCTCAGGAATTGCTTGCCACATCCAATCACCACTCCCTGAGGGATGGCTGCTGGAGGATGCAGCTTCTCTAGGGTCTCAGGAGGACTTCTGCTCTGGGTGGCCTAACGCCTATCTTCTCCAGGGGCAGCTCTTCGTTTTGTGGCCAGAAGCTCTGAGGCACCATTTGGCATCGAGACGGCGTGGAGGTGATCCACAGAGAGAAAGAGGATCTCCTAAACACACAGGCCAGGTGCGAGTTAGTGTTTCCATAATACCATGCACAAATGTAACCTTTATTGCTAACCACAGGTGGGACTTCCTAAGTGGACAATTGTATTCCTCCAGCGTCACAGCTGTCATTTAAAACTCTGTGTATGGGATATTTTGTTTTTTTCTGGTTGGAGGAACAGGATATTTAGACTGTCTCTGGCACTCGGGCGCTAACTGGGCTTGAGTCAGTGTCAGAGATCGTAGTTTCCTTGGCTTCTTGCCACACAACTCGCCACCATCCCACAGAAAAGATAAGAATCATTTAAGTGTTCATGTGCATGGTAGGCAGAATTCTAGAGATAGCTTCCCAAGATTCCCGTCCCTTGGTTATTTCATGGAGCACATATCTAGGTACTGCTGTGAAGGGACTTTTGGCTGGAATTCAGTTGACCTTAAGCTAGGGAGATTATCCCGGATTATCTGAGTGGGCCCAATGTCATCCCATGAGCCCTTAAAACCAGAAGAGGAAGGCAGATGAGAGAGACTCTGAGTGTGAGGGAGAGGGACTCAACCCATTGTTGCTGGAGAAGGCCACAGGGAGAGCACGAGAAGGGATTTGGGCAGCCTCTGGGAGCAAAAACTGGCCCTCAGCTGACAGGCAGCAAGGGAACGGGGACCTCGCTCATAAGGCTGCAAGGAACTGAATTCTGCCAACACCCTTAATGAGCCTGGAAGCAGGTTCTTCCTCAGAGCCTCCAGCAAGGAACGTGGTCCTGCAGACATCTTGGCTTTGGCCTTCTAAGACCCCAAGCAGAGGACCCAGGCAATCCCACCCAGATTTCTGATGTACAGAAACTGTGAGGTAGCAGATGTCTGTCATTTGAAGCCATGAAGTTTGTAGTGAATTGTTATGGCAGCGATGGAAAATCGATTCAATATGGAACCGTACATTTCCCATATTGAAGTAATTTGGAGGATCTAGTTCAGGAATATGTGAGGTGTGATTAGATATGTTTTCTTAAGTGATGTTTTTGGTTTCCTGCGTTAGCTTATACTTCTTTAAACAAGTTTGTCAAGAATATCAGGCAAGCAAAGGACTCCTTGGATAACCAGTTTGTTGGCATGGAGCAGATAGTGGGGGTCATAATTGCACCGCTATTGGAAATTTGGTCATACGACTAATATGTCAAACAATCAAGTGTTCATGACTTTGCTTGGCTCCACCGCTCAGAGTTATTAATGATGGAGAAAGAGAAAATAAGAAAGGATTTCCACGTGGTAATGAGCAGTATTTATTACCAATGCCCAATAACTGGTGCACATGATTGTGGACAATCAAAGAGGTATTATCTCCTGCATGGGAACTTCTGGCCTTTGGTAAAGTCCACTATTGCAGCATGCTGTGAATAGCTTTAGAGAGGAGCAAGGTGTTTCCAGTCGATCACCGCATGTGGATAGGGTTTTTAAGCTGTGTTTGATACTCCGTGTAACCGGCCGGTTAACACTTTGACAGCAGCGATCCACTCACTTTTCATTGACCCACCCTGGGGACAGAGAGCGGATTGAAGCTTAACGTTCAGTTTTAGGCTGTTTCAGGATATACAGGGAGGTAACAAGCCCCTCGATAAAAGAAGAAAGGCCTCACGTAACCAAAAGGTGTCTTTATTATACATAGCAAGTTTGAAGACTGTGAAGGAGTGAGCCAGGATAAGAAGGAAGTAGGGGTGGTGAATGTGAATAAAAATGGATAACCATATCATTATGGGGAGATTGGTAACAGTCACGAAGCAAAGGACTTCGCATTTCAACAGGCGTAGGTTGAAAATGGGTTCCACCACTTGAGTGAGTTGCTGAACCTCTCTGATCCTCAGTTACCTCATCTACAAGTGGGCACGATAACATTATGTAACATAGCAGGCCCTGGGAGAAGTCGTTCCCAACCACCTGGACTACGGAGCCCTCCTCTGCTTTCCACACCTCCCCTGGCTCAGGCCAGCCATGGCTCTCATGGCGACTTCCGTCGTTATCTTCACTACGGCTCCCTGCCCCCCAGACTGTGAGCCCCCTGAGGACTGTTATCCTGCAGGAAACATTCCCCTGTGGGCCACGTGTACCAAAGCACACATCCTGGAGCCGGGCCCTGAGCAGGGGCTGGGGCACGTTTGACGGCGAGCGACGATGACCCGTGCTGCCCACTTGGCGCAGTGTAGCTGTGGTTATGCCGGCACTTTGTTCATTGGAAATAATACAGTCAGCCCTCCGTACCCCAAGTCCCGCCTCCCAGGATTCAGCCAACTTCGGATCCAAAAGATTAGAAATGAAACAATACAAATAATACAAATTTTTAAAAATACAGCACGACTATTTACATAGCATTGACATTGCACTAGGTGTTATAAGTAATCTGGAGACGATGTAAAATATATGGGAGGAAGCGTGTAGGTTGCATTAAAATACTATGCCATTTCATAGCAGGGGGGTGACCATCTGAGGACTTTGGCCTCCCCAGGGGTCCCAGCCAATGCCCCACAGACACCAAGGTACCACGATATTGTAAACGAGTGGATACAGCAAATATCTTGGCTTACTTTTCTGTTAATCCTAAGGATGTTTGTGTCTTTTCCCCCCCACACTGTCCAGAACCATATCGTATCGTACCCATATTGTCCCCTTCGCCGTGTACAGCTACTGTGATAACTGCTATTTCTCCACTGGAAATAACGTAGTGTGAATGAGCAGACACGGCTGATCCTGTGCTGAAATTTTTTCTGTTCATCCAGGGCTGTGAGGAGCATCCTGTCCCCTATGCCGACTCTGTCCACAAGTATCTATTAATAGTATCAGTGCATTCCTTGCTTTTTCCCTTCATGCTATACCTGGGTCAAGATTTTACTTCCTCAGACTAGATGTGCCCTGGGGACGGGGCTGCGTTGGATAACTCACTGAAGGGATCACTGAGTAGAGGGGCCCCCGGGAACACCTGTGGGACGAACGCACCCCGGCCAGTCGGGTTATTTTATTTTGTAGGTGACAGGTGTAGCAGTCGCTCCGGCCCGGATCCGCAGAATCTATGACGTGAACGCAGTGACGGGTGACCTCGGGTGAGTCCACGTGAGCTCTTCTCTCGCAGGAGACTTTCTCCTTGGCTGCCTCTTGCTGCTGTGGCCGCTCCTCCTTGTGGCCCTTCCCCCGTGCCTTCCCTTGCACTCCCACTGCTTTTCCACAGACTGTGTGTCTCTGTCCCACCTGCTGTGAGACCCCAAAGGCAGGGGCCATGTTTCCTTGGTCTGTTCATTTTCCCCTCTCACACTCAAAAGTGGGCATCGCTGGGTGTTTACTGACTTAAATGTTCCTTTGTACTGACGCTGCTAAGAGGAGCGTCCCCTGCATTGTAGACCCGGACGATGCAGGTTATGTGGGTGGGCATAACAGATAGAGAACGCGTGTGCCGGGTGCAGGACAAATGCTTTCGTTAATCTGAGTGGCGTTGGGCGGCTGGGACTCTGACTCCTTATTCCCCGGCATTGCACCAGGCTAGGGGCACAGTTCTCAGCACCCAGCCACCTTGTACGGATCCCAGTCACTTAGCTGTAGGATTTTGCCATTTCTGGAAAAGCGTCAAACTACTATTTAATGGATGTTATTAAATGAAATTAAATGAAATTTGTTTCTTATCCCTAAAATAAATTCATTTTATAAGGGTATTTCACATCATTGTGCAACATTGAAAAATCTATGACTTGTCACTGTTTTAACTGTGAAAATGAGTAGAATGCTGTTCATAGGGGGCCTCACCTGGACATAGCATGATTTGCCTTGTTGGCTATTTTCTTTTTCCTTCCCCACATGAGAACCAGGCTAACGAGGGCAAGCAGATTGTGAGGTTTGTTCTGTGTGGCATTCCCGGCACTGCGAACACAGCCCAGCACCAGAACGTCATAGGAAGTAGTTGCACAATCAGTTCCGTGACCCCAGGACCAGCTCTGGACACCCGAGCCAGCCCCCAGGACTTTCCTGTGTGAAGTCTGTCCCTCAGGATCACTCTGTACCTTAGGCATCCGGTGAGGCGGTGCCAGCAAGGGTGGCTGCATCTGGAGTCGTTTTGTTTCTGGCTGTTTGTGTGATCTTGGGGACATTACTTAACCTCTCAACGCAGGAATGTCCACCTTTGCAACTTGGGAAAATATGGATTCTGCAGGGTCGACATATTAAGTGAGATGTTTATAAAGGGGCCCCAGATTCTCCACCTGAAGTTTGACAGATGTTTGTGAATGTCCACTGGGGTCGAGGCTCTGTGATGGGTGAAGAAGACAAAGTCCCTGGGTACCATCAGCTCCCGGCCTGGTGGGTGGGACAGACAAATAACCATCTGTTGACAACTGAGTGGGGCTGGGGCCGGGACAGGGGAACCGCAGTGGGGTATGGGAGCTCAGAGGAGGGTTCCCCATTCAGGACTCGTCCAGGAGGTCAGCGAAGGCTTCCTGGGGGAAGTGCTGTCTCAGCTGAGTCCCGAAAGGGGAATAAGAGGGGCAAGTCTTGCGAGGAGCCTCCCTGGTCCTGAGCCTCTCATCTGTGACCACCGTGGTCATCCCATTCTGCTTGTTGCAGACCGATTGAGAAACGGGGCTGTGCCCCAGCGCTGGCCCGTGGGAAGGGAAGAAACTGTCTGCTGGGGGGCTCCTGGGATAGTTCCTTGCTCACAGGAATGCTACAGGAATAGAAAGTGCTTTTCTGCACTTGGATGTCGCCCTATCTGGCTGTCAGTCCTGGAGCAAATGTAGCAGAAAACAAAGATCAGAGAGACGGTGCTTGGTGGCAACAGTGGGTCACAGATTATATCGTGCCTAGGCCACCCTTCCTGCTGACTTGCCTTTCTCATTCGGCTCGATGGAGGAGGAATTTTCTCTATACTCACAGACAAAAGCAGACTTCCTGCTACAGGGAGCACTGTGGAATGTTTTTGGAAGGAGCAATATAGTGTAGTGGCTAAGGACACCAGCTGTGATTCTAGACAGGCTTCCTTCCAAGCCAGTTCTGCCGCTTGCAGTCATATCATCTTGAGAAAATTACCCTCCTCACCCGTGAAATGGATTTTTTTATTATTAATACTGACGGTGCCAAACTAAGAGGGGTGTGTTTGTGAGTATGTGATGAGATATGCAAGGGAAGTCTGTAGAACCGATCCCGAGATGTCGCCTCTCATCACAACTACTGGTAAGGCCACGGGGTACTTCGGAGGAAGGCCCTTACGAACTGCATCGCCCACAGAAGAAAAAACATGACAATCTCGTTAGACTTCTCTGGCCAGCCCTAGAGCTTCTTTCATTCTCTGCCCTACTCTTACCAGGTTTTCCCTCATGCACTGAAGACCTCTCCCCAGAATGCTGACTGTTCCCTTGTGGGCTCCCCTTCTGGGAACCATGAATACACGTCATCTTATATTGAGCGGATCCATTCACTTCAGCTCCATTTCTGTCCTCTGGTAGGTCGGTGCCGCTTCTGGTTTGGGGGATGCCCCGGTGCAAGTCACAGAGTGTGTGATTGATTCCTTGCTGTTCTTGTGTGCCATTGGAGGCTCTCCGTGACCTGCTCCCCCCTCGTCTCTCCAGAGTCCTCTCCCTCTGCTTCAGGTCCCAGAGCTTTCACTCACACTGGCTTCCAACATGGACCCTGGCAGTGAACTCTGTCTCCTTAAGCCTCAAACTCCTCATTGGTAAAATGACAATAACTCTACCTACTTTAGAGGGAAACCTACATGAGATGAGGGATGTAAAACACCTAGCTCACATCCCCTGGCATGCGGAAGGCACTAAATACACCTAAGCTGTTTTCTGTCACGCTGGTTTTAATACAAATTACTGGGCATGTGATAATGTGGTTACTTGGAAAATGTTTTTGGATTGGACCACAGAAAGACGTGGCATATTGTGGGTGTATTAGGGTTTTTTTCCAGAGGAAAAGAACCAATAGGATATCTATACATCTATACAACTCTCTCTCCCTCTCTCTATCTATCGGGAGGTTGATTTATTTAAAGGAGCCGGCTCCTGGGATTGGCGTTACTGGCAAGTCCGAAATCCGGAGGGCAGGTCGCGTGGCTGGAAATTCAAGTAAGAGTTGATTCTGCAGTCTCGAGTCTGAAATCTGCAGGCAGGCCAGCATGCTGAAACCTCAGGCAGGGCTTCTATTCGTATGTCACAGTCTTCAGCCAAATTGCTTCTTTCTTGGGAAGCCTCGGTCTTTGCTCTTAACGTCTTCAACTGGTTGGATGAAGCCCACCCCCGTCGTGGAGGGTAATGGGCTTTACTTACAGTCTACAGATTATAAGTGTTAATCACATCCATAAATACCTTCCCTGCAACATCTAGAGTGGTGTTTGACCAAATGACCCGCGCCGTAACCCAGCCGAGTTGACATGTGACATTAACCATCACAGTGGGGAAACCCTGCACCAAGGGACATCCCCTCCCCGTCTGAAGCCCTGGTGACTGCTCTTTCTGGGTTCACTCGCACCCAGCGTCTTTTCCCTCTGTTCAGAAGCTGCGTTTGATGCAGGAAATTTGAGGAAATTTGAGGCCATGATGTATTAAGTGGGTTTGATGTAAGATTGTTATCCCTCGGGGGCGAGTGACTGCTGAAGGAATGACATGGGGTGATGATGAAGGAAGGGAAGTCGCATTACTGCCCCAGCTGCTCCCCTGTCCCCACAGAGGGGACTTCTCCAGGCCTCATTGTCCTTAATGTCTCTGTAAAGGATCATGAGTAGCTTCATGGGTGTGGTTTGAGAAACTCGTGCTGCACCTCGAGATAGGACAGCAAAATATTTCATTTCACAGATTGGATGCAGGGAAAAAGAGAGAAAAGAGTGTTGAAAACACGGGCCAGTTGTGAATTGATGTCTCCAAAGTCTCAATATTTATTCATACAAAAGTGTTTGTGAGGTTTGTTTGTTGTTTTTTTTTTTTTCTTTCTCTGAGGGTTAGCTGCCTGCATGAAGAAATACGATCCTGAGAGAGACCTTGTGACATGTGAAAATTGGTTGGGAGGTAATTGTGTTAAGAAGATCATTTTCCAAATGTTTCACACATGAGTGTTTGTGTAGGCTAGTGATGGCCCAAAGGATGATACTAAACTAACTCCGTGGAAACACGGGCTTCAGTTACTGAAATGTTAAGAGACTCTCTTTCTGGGATGGATGTGTTTGGATGTGCGCACTGTCAGGTCATATGCTTCGAAATATTTCTAATATTGTTCTGTGTTTCCTGCCCTGGTGTGTGCTGGTAGACACGATTCAGTAATAAAAATGTCTCAGTACCAGTATCCTCTGAAGAAAACTAGTGAGTTCTCAGTTTTCAAGTTTGCTAAAAGACCAGAGGCCAGGATGTGAGGTAACGTTTCAATTTAGCATCTAATGTACATTATTTTTAGATTCATCCAAGATGTGTTTATTGGAAGAATGACTGTAGAGAGAGGCCCTTATTCTAGACGCTACCACTGGGAGTTTTGATCTCACCTTTTTCTTGGGAGTATAGTTCTAGGAGCTTTAACACACACGTAGATTCTTGTAACCACCACAACAATTCACAATCTAGAACAGTCCCCAGACTCCACAACACTTATCTGGAGCCACGCCTTTGCAGTTACGCCTTCCTCACCTCTGCTCTCTGGCAGCAAGTGATCTGTGTCCTTCTCTTAGCTATTGTTTTGTGGAGGGTGTCAGCTATGAAACCGTACACTTTCTAGCCTTATGAGGTGGGCTTATTTATGATGCAACATCTCGGATGAATCTCAAATGCTTCTATCGATTGTCTTTTCTATTTTCCTGCTGACCAATATTGCACTGTATGCAATACCAAGTTTGTTTCTCCATTCTTCCATTGAAGGACATTGGTGTTGTCTCTAGTTTGGAGTGATTATGAATAGAGCTGCTTTCAGCATTTATGGGCAGGCTTTTGTGCAAACCTAAGCTTTCGTTTCTCTAGGGTAAAGAACCAGGAGTGGGATTGTTGTGTCCTGTGGTAAATGTCTGTGGAAATTAAAAGAGACCGCCAGACTGCTTCTCAAACTGGCTGTACTGCTAACTTCCCGACCAGCAACGTGTGGGAGTTCTAGTTGCTCCCATGTTGTCTAGCACTTGGTACCGCCAGTATTTTAAACTTGGGCCATTCTAATAGGTGCGATGGGGTATCTCATCTTGGTTTTATTTATTTATTTATTTTTTATTTCAGCACATCATGGGGGTACAGAGGTTTAGGTTATGTATGTTGCCCTTGTTCCCCCTATATATCACCATTGTTCCTTAAAGCTGAATAGTACTCCATGGTATACATATACCACATTTTACTAACCCACTCATGTATTGATGGGCACTTGGGTTGTTTCCACATCTTCGCAATTGTGAATTGTGCTGCTATAAACATTCGGGTGCAGGTGTCTTTTTCAT
>NW_012152741.1:961762-962630 GCF_000956105.1 Propithecus coquereli
TGAATTGATTTTTGTGAGAGGTGGAAGGTGTGGATCCTGATTCAGTCTTCTACATGTAGCTACCAGTTTTCCCAGCACCATTTATTGAATAAGGATTCTTTTCCCCAGTGTATGTTTATGTCTGCTTTGTCAAAAATTGGATGGCTATATGAGGATGGCTTTATATCTGGTTTCTCAGTTCTGTTCCACTGGTCAATGGCTCTATTTCTGTGCCAGTACCAAGATCATTGGATTACTACAGCCTACAATAAAGTTTGAAGTCTGGTAAATTGATACCTCCCATTTTGTTTTTACTGCCTAGAATTGTTTTTGCTATGCAGGGTCTTCCCTGGTTCCATATGAAGCATAAAATTAATGTTTCTACATCTGTGAAGAATGATGTTGGTATTTTAATAGGGATTGCATTGAATCTGTAGATCACTTTGGGTAGTATACACATTTTAACAACGTAGATTCTGCAGACCCACGAGCATCGTATGGTTTTCCACGTGTGTACGTCCTCTGCTATTTCCTTCCTCAGTGTTTCATAGTTCTCCCTATAGAGGCCTTTTACCTCCTTAGTTAAATATATTCCTAGATACTTTATTTTCTTTGTTGCTATTGTGAAGGGAATTGAGTCTTTGATTTGGTTCTCGGTATGACTGCTATTGGTGTATATGAACGCCTCTGATTTGTGCGTATTGATTTTGTATCCTGAGACTTTACTGAATTCATTTATCAATTCCAGGAGCCTCTTGGTTGAATCCACGGGGTTTTCTAGATATAATATCATGTCATCAGCACATAGTGAGAGTTTGATCTCTTGTGTTCCCATTTGTACGCCTTTAATTCCACTCTCTTGCCTGATTGCTGTGGCCAGGACTTCCAG
>NW_012152741.1:964269-974782 GCF_000956105.1 Propithecus coquereli
GCCCATTTGTTCTAGAGTTCTGTTTAAGTCCATTATTTCTTTGTTAATTTTCTGTTTGGGGATCTGTCCTATGCTGTCAGTGGGGTGTTGAAGTCTCTGACTATAATGGTGTTGCTGTCTATCAATTTGTTTAGATCAAGTAGAGTTTGCTTTATGAATCTGGGTGCACCTAAGTTGGGTGCAAACATATTTAGAATTGTTATGTCTTCTTGTTGAATTGTACCCTTCACCATTATATAGTGACCCTCTTTGCCTTTCATTACTTTTGTTGATTTAAAAACTAAGTTATCTGAGATCAAAACTGCCACATCAACCTTCTTTTGGCTTCCATTTGCTTGAAATATTGATTTCCACCCCTTTACCTTAAGTCTAAATGCATCCTTGCAGGTTAGATGGGTTTCCTGGAGACAGCAGATGCTTGGCTTGTTTTTTTAAATCCATTTGGCCAGCCTATGTCTCTTGAGAGGTGAGTTCAAGCCATTCGCATTTATTGAGAGAACTGATAAGTGGGCTGAATTACTATTCATTCTGTTCGATTGCATTTTCTTGCTTTGTTTTCTCTCTTGAGCAATTGTGGAATCTAGCCTTTGATCTTCAACTTTTGAGTGGTTTTACATTTGTGGGTGTTTATTGTGGTGATCCTTGTGTAATTCTGTTTTGAGTACTTCTTGGAGAACTGGTCTTGGTGAATTCCCTCAGTCTTTGCTTATCTGAGAATGTCTTTATTTCTCCTTCACATATGAAACTTAGTTTTGCAGGGTACAAGATTCTAGGCTCGGCATTCTGTTTCAGAAGAGTGAGAATGAGGCCCCAGTCTCTTCTTGCTTGTAGGGTTTCAGTTGAGAAGTCTGGAGTTATTCCAATAGGCTTTCCTTTGTATGTTACTTGTTTCTTTCACCTTACAGCTCATAGAAGGGCCTCTTTAGTGGATATTTTGGGCAATCTGATGACTGCATGATGTGGCATCTTCCAATTTGCATTGAATCTCCCTGGGGTCCGTTGAGCTTCTTGTACCTGTATATCTAGATTTTTAGCGAGGCCTGGGAAATTCTCCTCTATTAATTCTTCAAATAGCTTATCCAGCCCTTGAGTGTTTTCTTCTTCACCTTCCGGAACCCCTATCACCCTCAGGTTCGGTTTTTTCACATAATTCCAACTTTCTTGTAGGCTTATTTCTTTTCTCTTAATTTTCTGCTCGATGTCTGTGACTGGCTTGTTTAATTGGAAGAAGTTTGTCTTTAATCTCTGAGATTCTTTCTTCTGTTTGATCTACCCTGTTCTTGAGGCTTTCCACTGTGTTTTGTAGTTCCCTGAATAAGTCCTTCATTTCCAGGAGATTGGTTTGATTTTTCTTTAATATTTCAATTTCTTTAGTGATTTTTTCTTCCAAGTCCTGGATTTTTTTTGTGTGTGTGATTTCTTTGTGTTGGTTATCCATTTTTTCTTGCTCTATCATTGAGTTTTCTAACAGTCCGTGTTTGAAATTCTTCTTCTGTCATTTTAGTGTTCTGAGTTTGGTTAACGTCAATTGCTAGGGAGCTGTTGTTCCTCTTTGGGGGTGTGGTTTCCATTTGTTTCTTCATACTTCCAGAATTCTTTCGCTGATTCCTTCCCATCTGGATCAGTTGTTCCTTCTTGCCTTTAGATTTTTGTTTGGAAAATGACACGCCCTGTTTAGTCTCTGAGCCAATAGGTGGTGTTTGTGGGTGAGATTTGACCACACCCTTTATGATGAATCAGTAGATGCAGTAAAAGGGTGTGCAGGATGACCTCCCTGTCAGTAGGTGGCACTTGCTGGGAGGAGCGAGCTGCAGTGCTGTTTTTGGGTCCTGTAGCCAGCTCTTGTTCCTCTGGAGGGGCCCTCTTGTGCCTCGGGTGGTGGATGGGCCCCTGGGACTTCCAGGTGTGTCCTTATTCTCCACTTCAGTGGGGGCAGGTCCAGGAGTGAGTCTGGGCGGGGTCAGGTTGGGTATGCCTTCCCTAAAGTTCCACAAATGCTGTTAGAAGGGGTCAAAGGTCTGTTCTTTGCTTCTGTGCGAAGCTGCCAGGAGGGGCTGAAATGGCTCTGCTCAGCTGGAAAGTCTGGGCTTTGGGGGCATGGGGCTGTCCAAGACCCACACTCTGGAGCAGGTCTCGCTCCCCTTCACCCTCCCCCACTCCATGGCCTCTCCCAGACCTCTGCCAGCAAGGAGGACCTCAGGCCAATGGACCTCCCCTGGTTGTGACATGGGCTGGGATGTTCCCTGCCCAGGATCACAGCCTGAGCTGGGTGCACAGCCCTCTTTTGGGAGGAGGGTTGCCACTCAGGCATGCTGATCTGCACCTGAAGTCACACACTCCTCAGTAGGCTCTTTCACAGATATCCCTTCTGTGCCCTGGGGCAGTACGATCGTGAGCTGGGTGTATAGGGTCTAGTCTGCAGGACTGTCCCATGGGCCCTGGAGATCAATCCCTGACCCTGCCAGGGGGAGGGATGCTGGTCTTGAATCACCTACAGGGTGCCCAAGCTGGATCGATTTCACTCCACCTCGGGATTTTCCCCACTCTCCTGGAGTCACCAGGCAAGCAGCATCTGGGAAGGCTGGCGGGTAGGGAGCTCGCAGTCTGAGTACCCCTCAGTCTGCTGTAGGGTCCCAAAAGGAAAGGTCCCGTTCCTTGTAGATGCCTCCGTGTGATGGCTAAATTGTCTCTCTGAGCACCCACGGGTAGGGAAGGGGAAGGAGAGAATGGAGCAATATGGCGTCTGCCGATAGGGTTGGGTCTGCTCGCGGGGAGGTGCCCCGAGGGAGCTGGGAGCCTGGTGCCCTGTCTGCAAGAGGCCAGTGCCCACTGGCGACAGCTGTCTCTGGGCTGGTGTTCGCAGTCTCTCCAACACTCAGGAGACCACCAACAGTCCGAGATGCAAGGGAAGGCAAAGTTATCTGCTCCACCTACCCTTGTCACTGGTGTCCAAGCCTCTCTAGGACATTTCTCCTTCCAGTTCTCTGCAACATCTTCCCGTGGAGTCTCTTGTAGTTTCAGGCACTGTTCCTTCTGACCCTCACGCAATCTATGCTTTTCTGCTAGTTTATTTTTTTCATTTTCTTCTAAAATCTGTCTTTTTTGCAGAGACACTCTGACTGGCGGCTTTCCTCGTCCTCATCTTGGTTTTAATTCGCATTCCCCTCATGGTTCATGACGGTGGATGTTGTTTCATGGGCTCGTCTTCAAGCCTTTCTCCCATTCTAATTGAGACGTTGGTGATTTGACTGTTGAGTTCTGAAAATGCTTTCTCTATTCTGCAGATGAGGCCTTTATCAGGTCTGTGATTTACAAACATTTTATCCTAATGTGTGCTCTTGCTTTTCATTCTCTTCACACACTGTCTTTTATAGAGCCAGAGTTTTAAATTTTACTGAAATCCCACTTTGTTCATTTTTCCCTCATGTGGATCGTGCTTTCTGTGTCATGTCCAAGACTTAGCTTTCCTCAGCTCACAAAGATCTTCTCCTCTCGTTTCTTCTAAAAGTCGTATGATCGTAGCCTTGGCCATACACCTCTGAACCGTTTTTAGTTAAATTATCTGTAAATGTCGGGGCTGAGGTTCATATTTTTCCACATGGATATGTAACACCATTTATTAAAAAGATCATCCTTTCTCTTTTGAATTCCCTTTTGCATCCCTGTCCAAACTCCTGTGACCATATTTCTGTGGATGTATTTATGGACTATTTTCTTCTATTGATCTGCATGTCTACCCCTTTCTAGGACAGGAGTCCTGAGGACTGCAGCTTTACAGCAAGTCTAACAATCACGTAATGCCATTTCTCCAAATCTTTACATCTTTTTGAAAAACTGAAACTTCTACATAAATT
This sequence comes from Propithecus coquereli, assembly GCF_000956105.1. Lineage (NCBI taxonomy): Eukaryota > Metazoa > Chordata > Mammalia > Primates > Indriidae > Propithecus > Propithecus coquereli. The sequence continues at coordinate 968,124 of NW_012152741.1, forward strand.
GTACAATCAGTTTGTTGAGATATATATATATATATATATATATATATATATATATATATAATATAAATTTCCATCAAGGATTTCAATGGGCAGTGCATTGATTCTGCAAAGCAAGTTGAACAAAATTGACTTTTTCCTTTGTTAAATCTTTCAATCCACAGACATATTGTTTCTCTCCATTTAACTAGGTCGTCTTTGATTTCCTTCATTAGCATTTTATAGCTTTCAGCATACAGATTCTGTGGATATTTTCTTAGTTTCATACCTAACTATTCCAGTGTGTTTGTAGCTATTACAAACAGTATTGTTTCTTAAATTTAGGTTTCCACTTACTCACATGATTGTTTTCTGTGTGTTGACTTTGTCTCCTGTGTCTTTGTAAACTTGATTATTCCTTCCAGGAGTTTGGGGAAGATACATTGGAGTGTTCTGTGTAGAGGATCATGTGATCTACAAAAGGGTCATTTTTTATTTCTTGCACTCTCATACATGTGCCATTTGCTTTTCTGGCATTATTGCTCTGTCTGGGGACTCCAACATGGAGTTGAATAGCTATGGTGAGAGTGGACATCCTTGCCTCATTCCCAAGCATTCAGTCTTTGACCATTAAGTGGGGCGTGAGTTGTAGGTTTTTCTTTATGTGCCCTTTATGAGGTTCAGGAAGTGTCTTCTAGTCTTTGTGTACTGGGGTTTTTATATCATCCATGGACGTTGAATCTTGCCAAATGTTTCTTCTGCACATGTTGATGTGATCTTATTGTTTTTCTTCTTCCTCTGATGTCTCCATCTGTGGATTATGTAGATGGATTTTCAGTTATAGAAGGAACATCCCTTGAGTTCCTGGTATAAAACCCCCTTGATCGTGGTTTATTATTCTTTTCATCTCTTGTTAGATTTGAACTGCTAGTTTGTTCTTGAAGAATTTTTGTGCCTGATTGAGAAGGAGTATTGATCAGTCTGTAGTTTTCTTGGGATCAGTGCTGTGCTAGCCTCATAAAATCAGTTGGAAGTGTTCCCTCTGCCTTATTTTATTTTGTAGAATTGTTCTTATTTCTCCATTTAACATTTGGTAGAATATGCCACTGAAACTGCCTGGGCCTAGGGATCTTTTTCCAAAGGTTTTTAAACTATGAGTTCGGTTTCATTAAGAGATACAGGACTGTGCACACAGTTCGATGTTTGAACCACATCTTGTGTGACTTTGATAGCTTATGGTTTTCGAGTACGTGGTCCATTTCATCTGAGCTGCAGAGTTCACACAGAAGAGTTTTTTGCGGGATTACTACATTGTCCCTTTTATGTTCTCTGGGACTATAGGTGGATTCTCTTCTTTCATTCCTGAAGTTGGTACCTTGTTGCTTCTCTCTGTTTTTTACCTGTCAGTGTTCTACAGGTTGATCAATTTTATTGATTATTTCAAAGAACAGGCTTTTGGTTCAAGTGAAATTATCTATTTTGTATCTGTTGGAAATTTCCTGGTTTTCTCTTGCTCCTATTTTGTACACATGCTGGGAATTTGGAAATGATTTCCATAGCTTCAGCAGCCTTTTTGAGTATATGCAAAATCAGTGATCACAAAGGCAAAAATACAAAAGAATGTGCCACCAGGTATAAAATTTAGGAAAAGTCTACTTTACGAAAGGAGATGAATGCTTGTGAGAAGAGCGCTTGCTCATCATGCATTGATTGTTCTTAAAATTATTCTAGAGAATGGGTCGGAAAGTGTCAGCAAGGAAGTGGCCTCACCGAATGCGTTGCACCCTTTTGCATCCTGTGTGACTGGGATGCGATGATTGGTGTCGTTTCTAACACCTTTGCTATATGCCAGCCACATTCTACGCTCTAGACAGGTATTATCTCAGTCGATCCCCAGAAGACAAGGTGGTGGGTCTCCTGATTGTCCCCGTTTTACACACAGGAAGTGGAGGGACAGAGGGGTTAAGTAAGGTGTATAATGGCGGCTCTCCTTTCTTCCCTTATCACCCTTTGTTTCAGTCTGGCCGCACACCCTTCCTCGCTACCTTCTGGATATCTGAGAACCTCCAGCTTCACGTTCTTGTCCAGAACACAGAGGCCGAGCGGAGCCTCCAGCTCAGACTAGACCTCCATGGATCCACTCCAGAAATGGAATCCAGTGTTGATCTCGGGATCTTCCCAGATGACGGCTGCAGAGACTTCGCAGGCGGGCACAGCAGCCCCTCGGCCTTCCTCCTCAGAGCAGCTGATGGTGGGCCTGGGTAACCCATGCCCTGGTCCTGGCTCCAGGCACCCTGTGCCTCTGCCAGAGGGGCTGCTCCAGCAGCGGTACCGAGAGGAGAAGAGCCTGCAAGAGAGGCGGTGGGAAAGGCTGGCGTTCCCGCAGAGGAAGAAAGCATTCCTGGGGCACCTGAGGCGCAGACACCGTGATCACATGGCACCTTACCCGGCTGAGAGGGAACCCAGGATCTCTCTGTCAGGGAACGGGGATCAGAATCGATTCCGATGCGAGTGTCGATACTGCCAGAGCCATAGGCCGACTCTTTCTGGGATCCCTGGGGAGAGGAGCGGGGCTCCTCCTGCTTCCTCCTGGGAGGCGCTAGTGCAGGGCCTCAGCGGCCTGACCCTCAGCCTGGGTACCAGCCAGCCCGGCCTTCTGCCCGGAGGGGCGCTCCAGCAGCAGGAGAGAGAGGAGAAGCGCCAACTGGAGAGGCAGCAGGAGAGCAAGAGAGTGTTCCAGAGGCTGCTCAAACAGTGGTTAGAGGAAAACTGAGACACTGCTCATCATGCGACGCAGATCGGAAGGGATTCAGATGTAGACGCAGTGTTGCCGGCTCCCTGGCGTGGGACCAGACAGTGAGCTCTAGTTGGAGGACTGCCGAGACCTGTGTCATGATCAGAATCCTCCCAGCATGACGTTGGAAGGAAGGTCCTACTCTCCCGTGCCTGTCATTCCTGGATCGCTGTGAGGCATTCTGTGGCAAGGGGGACTGTGTACCGGGGGGTCCTCATCTCATCTCATGTGGCTGCTGTGGTGCATGTTGTCACTTTCCCACCCTGGATCTCCATCTTTGCTCCCTACCTTGTTGTCCATAAGAGATAAAATGTCTGTGTAGTGTCAATGGCTTGTTGCTGTCCCTGTGCTTTTGTGCCATTTAACTGACTGCCTCTGAGAAGCAGCACTAGGTCTGTCGAAATGCAACGCGCCACCCTGAGGTCCAGTTTCAAGAACCGGAAGCTGAACAAAGTGTGGGAAAGGGACGTGGAATGAGAACTTGGTGGTTCACCATCGTACTGTGTGTGTAAACTATTATGAATATGATAAGCTAAATGTAAGTAAATGTCTCCCTGCTCTTTAGCAGTCGAGTCATAGTCCTCCTCGCAGGAATTCCGATGGGGTACCTCATCGTCAATACCAAATAAATATATGTATGAAAGAAAGTAACCGAAGAATTCAGGTTTGTTCATCAGTAGTGGTTTGTTTCCTGTCAGATCTGAGATCACTACCTTGAAATTCCCAGCAGTGGCTCAAGAGTTCATCAAGGGGAGCTCTGCGCTGGGGGGCTGGGGAACAAGGGAGGGGGCACCAGAGAACACAGTCCAGTCACTGAGGCCCTGCGGCAGGACCAGCATCCAAACCAGCCGGGCGGCACAAACGGAAGTAAGAGAGTCCTCCGACTTGCAGGAGATGTGGAGGCAGAGTCCGCTGCCCGCCGTGGGAGCCCCTGCCCCTTGGTGCCGATGCCCTGGCTTAGGGGATCCAGGGGCCATTCTCTGTTGTCTGGTGTGCCTGGGTGGTGACTGAAAACAGCGGTTTTGTGCCTCCTTTGTGAGAACCAGAGCATCCTCTACTTATTTCAAAATCATATTGGCATTTAGACATGTATCTTTTAATTTCAAGAGCCACCGCTGATTAAATCTGCCTTTTTTCTCCCTGCAGAATCCCGAGATGTGTACCCAGCAAGTGACCGTGCGATTCTTCTCAACTGAAAGCAAATTCTGCTTTGTGTCAGTCTCTGTTTTTAGGTACACCCCAGAGCCGTGTTGCCGCAAAAACCTACGCTGAAGACTGTGACATACGAATAGAAGCCCTGCCTGAGGTTTCAGCATGCTGGCCTGCCTGCAGATTTCAGACTCGAGACTGCAGAATCAACTCTTACTTGAATTTCCAGCCACGCGACCTGCCCTCCGGATTTCGGACTTGCCAGTAACGCCAATCCCAGGAGCCGACTCCTTTAAATAAATCAACCTCCCGATAGATAGAGAGAGGGAGAGAGAGTTGTATAGATGTATAGATATCCTATTGGTTCTTTTCCTCTGGAAAAAAACCCTAATACACCCACAATATGCCACGTCTTTCTGTGGTCCAATCCAAAAACATTTTCCAAGTAACCACATTATCACATGCCCAGTAATTTGTATTAAAACCAGCGTGACAGAAAACAGCTTATGTGTATTTGGTGCCTTCCGCATGCCAGGGGATGTGAGCTAGGTGTTTTACATCCCTCATCTCATGTAGGTTTCCCTCTAAAGTAGGTAGAGTTATTGTCATTTTACCAATGAGGAGTTTGAGGCTTAAGGAGACAGAGTTCATTGCCAGGGTCCATGTTGGAAGCCAGTGTGAGTGAAAGCTCTGGGACCTGAAGCAGAGGGAGAGGACTCTGGAGAGACGAGGGGGGAGCAGGTCACGGAGAGCCTCCAATGGCACACAAGAACAGCAAGGAATCAATCACACACTCTGTGACTTGCACCGGGGCATCCCCCAAACCAGAAGCGGCACCGACCTACCAGAGGACAGAAATGGAGCTGAAGTGAATGGATCCGCTCAATATAAGATGACGTGTATTTATGGTTCCCAGAAGGGGAGCCCACAAGGGAACAGTCAGCATTCTGGGGAGAGGTCTTCAGTGCATGAGGGAAAACCTGGTAAGAGTAGGGCAGAGAATGAAAGAAGCTCTAGGGCTGGCCAGAGAAGTCTAACGAGATTGTCATGTTTTTTCTTCTGTGGGCGATGCAGTTCGTAAGGGCCTTCCTCCGAAGTACCCCGTGGCCTTACCAGTAGTTGTGATGAGAGGCGACATCTCAGGATCGGTTCTACAGACTTCCCTTGCATATCTCATCACATACTCACAAACATACCCCTCTTAGTTTGGCACCGTCAGTATTAATAATAAAAAAATCCATTTCACGGGTGAGGAGGGTAATTTTCTCAAGATGATATGACTGCAAGCGGCAGAACTGGCTTGGAAGGAAGCCTGTCTAGAATCACAGCTGGTGTCCTTAGCCACTACACTGTATTGCTCCTTCCAAAAACATTCCACAGTGCTCCCTGTAGCAGGAAGTCTGCTTTTGTCTGCGAGTATAGAGAAAATTCCTCCTCCATCGAGCCGAATGAGAAAGGCAAGTCAGCAGGAAGGGTGGCCTAGGCACGATATAACCTGTGACCCACTGTTGCCACCAAGCACCGTCTCTCTGATCTTTGTTTTCTGCTACATTTGCTCCAGGACTGACAGCCAGATAGGGCAACATCCAAGTGCAGAAAAGCACTTTCTATTCCTGTAGCATTCCTGTGAGCAAGGAACTATCCCAGGACCCCCCAGCAGACAGTTTCTTCCCTTCCCACGGGCCAGCGCTGGGGCACAGCCCCGTTTCTCAATCGGTCTGCAACAAGCAGAATGGGATGACCACGGTGGTCACAGATGAGAGGCTCAGGACCAGGGAGGCTCCTCGCAAGACTTGCCCTTCTTATTCCCCTTTCGGGACTCATCTGAGACAGCACTTCCCCCAGGAAGCCTTCGCTGACCTCCTGGACGAGTCCTGAATGGGGAACCCTCCTCTGAGCTCCCATACCCCCCTGCGGTTCCCCTGTCCCGGCCCCAGCCCCACTCAGTTGTCAACAGATGGTTATTTGTCTGTCCCACCCACCAGGCCGGGAGCTGATGGTACCCAGGGACTTTGTCTTCTTCACCCATCACAGAGCCTCGACCCCAGTGGACATTCACAAACATCTGTCAAACTTCAGGTGGAGAATCTGGGGCCCCTTTATAAACATCTCACTTAATATGTCAACCCTGCAGAATCCATATTTTCCCAAGTTGCAAAGGTGGACATTCCTGCGTTGAGAGGTTAAGTAATGTCCCCAAGATCACACAAACAGCCAGAAACAAAACGACTCCAGATGCAGCCACCCTTGCTGGCACCGCCTCACCGGATTCTCAGCCTGCCCGGATGCCTAAGGTACAGAGTGATCCTGAGGGACAGACTTCACACAGGAAAGTCCTGGGGGCTGGCTCGGGTGTCCAGAGCTGGTCCTGGGGTCACGGAACTGATTGTGCAACTACTTCCTATGACGTTCTGGTGCTGGGCTGTGTTTCCAGTGCCGGGAATGCCACACAGAACAAACCTCACAATCTGCTTGCCCTCGTTAGCCTGGTTCTCATGTGGGGAAGGAAAAAGAAAATAGCCAACAAGGCAAATCATGCTATGTCCAGGTGAGGCCCCCTATGAACAGCATTCTACTCATTTTCACAGTTAAAACAGTGACAAGTCATAGATTTTTCAATGTTGCACAATGATGTGAAATACCCTTATAAAATGAATTTATTTTAGGGATAAGAAACAAATTTCATTTAATTTCATTTAATAACATCCATTAAATAGTAGTTTGACGCTTTTCCAGAAAT
>NW_012152741.1:974832-981015 GCF_000956105.1 Propithecus coquereli
TCAGTCCGTTCTGTGTTGCTGTAACAAAACACCGCAGACCAGGTGCTGTGGTTTGGATATGGTTTGTTTGTCCCCCCCAAAACTCGTGCTGAAGCCGGATCCCCAGTGTGGCAGTGCTGGGAGGTGGGTCTCCGTGGGAGGGGTTAGGGTCATGGGGGTGGATCCCTCACGAATAGATGAGTGTCCTCTGAAGCCCCCTCCTGCTGGGGTGAGGCAGTGACCACTCTCACAGAAATGGATTCTGTGTCAGGAGAGCAGGTTGTTAGAAACAGTGTCCCTTCCTCAGTTTCCCTCTCTGGCTTCGTCTCGCCATGTGATCTCTTGGCACACACCGGCTCCCCTTCCACTTTCTGACATGAGCTGAAGCAGCCCAAGGCTGTGAGGAGGTACAGATGCTCAATCTGAACGTGCCAGCCACCAGAACCGTGAGCCAGAGAAACCCGTTTTCATTATGTATTACCCAGTCTCCAGTGTTCTGTTCCAACAACGCAAAATAGACGAAGACACTGGGTAATTTACAAAGAAGAGAAATTTATTTCTCATACTTCTGGATGCCGGGAAGACTGAGATCAAGGGAGCGGCTTCTGGTGTCTGGCGAGGGCCTTCTTGCTGCTTCCTCCCATGGGAGAAGGTGGAAGGACGAGTGGGGATAAACGTCGTGTCCTCACAGGGCAGAAGAGGGAAAGACAGGGCACGCCCACTCCTCCCAGCCCTTAACGTAAGCGGCATTGATCCCTTCATGAGGGCACCACCCTCATGCCTTAAGCACCTGCTGGTAGGCCACACCTCCCGACACTGTCACATCAGGCATTAGCTTTCAACATGAGTTTTGGAGGGGACAAAAATATTCAAACCATAGCAGATATACGTAGACATGTCAGAGATGAGGTGATTGATCCAACTATGAGGCACGAGTTGCCGGGAGATGAGAAGAGTGACAAGAAGCTGGGTCGGAGAATGTGGACGTGGGGGGCTTTGCTGAGGGAGGTCATAGCTGCAGAGTGCCCCCTGGTCTGCGAGAGGATGCCTGGAGAGTGGCTGGGCCGGTGTAACTGGGGGAGTCAGCACGCCCTCCACATGCCCACCTCGAGGACTTGGCCCCCATTCCCACGTATGCGGTATAGGAGGGGACGTGGGGGTCACAGCCACGACACCATACTATCCAAGGTTGCAGACTAGAAGCTGAAATCCAGTGATGTCCAGGATTTCAAATTCTAAAGCAGAGACACAACCAGAGGCACCAGTGGGGCAGAAAATGTTGGGAGGGAGGAGGATGCAAACGTGATACACAATTAGAAAATCTGGGTAGTCCCGGAGCAAGTAAGGAAAACCAAGGAGTAAATGAAAAACCATCCAATGAGAGAGCCTAGGGCCAGCTGGCTGCATTAGTGAATTTTATCCAACATTTGCAAAAGAAAGAATCCCAGTCCTTCACAGGCTCTTCTGGAATGTAGGGGGGGGCCCATTTCCCAACATACTCTATGGGAATACTACTCTCCTGTGCTACAGCCGGACAGACACATCACAAGCACACTGTAGACCAATATCCATCCTGCATGTGCGTATGGATGCAAGACATCTCAACAAAATGTTAGTTAGCAAACCAAATCCAGCAACATGTACAAAAGGTCGTGCAACATGAGCAAGTGAGATTTATCCTAGGAATGCAAGATTGGTTCAACATTCAAAATACAGTTGAGGTATGCACTCCATTAATATGGCAGACAATCTTCACAGACAACGAAAAAGCATTTGACAAAATCCAACACCCATTCATGATAAAAGCACTGAACAAACTATGTCCAGAAAGGAAGGTCCTCAACGTATAAAGGGGATCTACGAGATAGTACAGCTAACATCATACTTCGTAGTGGAGAAATTCATTGTTTTCCCTTGACATCCGGAACAAGGCAAGGGTGTCTGCTCCCGCCGCTTCTGTCCAACATCATGCTACAGGTTCTGGCCACGCGAGCATGCAAGGAAAAGATATGAAAGCGCGGAGAAATTAGAAAGGAAAACATGTGTCCACACAAAGACACCTACTCGGATGTTCATAGCAGCGTTATACGTGAAGCCCCACGGTGGAAACGGGAAACGTCCACCAGTAGGTGAAGGGCTAAACGAGGTGTGGCACAGCCACACAGCAGGACACTACTCAGCAGGAAGGACCAGAGTGCTGATACATGGACAGCACGTTGGAATCCCAAAAACGTTATGCTCAGTGATAGAAGCCAGACACAAAAGACCCCTTACTGCCTGAGTCAGGTTATAGGAAATGCCCAGAAAGGGCAGACCTACAGGGTCAAAAGTAGGCTTGTGCTGGCCTGGGGCTGAGGTAGTACTGGGGACTGACAGCCGATGGGCAGGAGGGGTCTTTCTGGGGTGATGGAAGTGCTCTCAGCAGGACTGCGGTGAGTGAGGGTTGCACAACTGTGTGAATTGACTAAACTTCACTGTCCCCTTTAGGTATGTGCATTTTATGGTTGGAAATGAGACCTCAATAAAGCAGTTCTTAAAATGTAATGCAAATGTGAATGCAAGTCATGGATGAAAAGGTATGCCATAGTTTCTTTTGTGTTTTTGTTTTTGTTTTTTGCTTTCCAACAGTAAGGTTCCCCCCACCCTTTCCGTGGCCTAGGTCTTGCCTACGCCTCCCGCCTCATCGCCGGCCTCCCGTGTGTGGATGTGACGCTCCAGCCAGCCGGAGTCACTGTGCACGTCTGGGCAGAAGGAGTGTTGGTCAGTGCACGTGTCCACATGTGTGTCTGTGTGTGTGTGTCTGTGTGCCGGCGTGTGCGCAGGCACCCTGTGCTTGCACATCACTAATGAGTCACCGTTCCACGTCTGTGGGTGGCTCCCATAATCCCTCCTGGCCCTGAACCCCGCTTACGTGCTTTTCTATTCACACATCCCCAGGGCTCGGCTTCGGTTTCCCTGGTAACCAGCCTCAGCCCTCAGCTTCAATCTCTGGTCACAGCAAGACATGGAGAGTGGGAAGGGCTGGTGCCTCACCCACAGGGCCCCTGCTGGAGCTGAGTGAGCCCGTGGGGATGAGCGGCAGCGCGGTTTCCAAGACAACAGAACTCCAGATCCCTTTCCAGCTGTGAGGCCCTTCTCCCTCCCTGCGGCCTGCGGGCTGTCAAGTAGGAACAGGGAAGTGGTGGCATAAACACGCCCCTGAGGCCTTGAAATTGTTCTACACATGGCTGTAGAATAGATATGGCACAAACAGCTCTCGAAAACAAGGAACATGATGAAATTTGTTTTTAATTCTGTAACAACAGACAAGGCTATGCAGTCTGAGATTGTATTGACAGACAGGACACGGGCAGGACAGGTGAAGTGGAGTGTGTGCCTATGTCCCTCAACCTCAGCCGTGCATCAGAGCTCCCGAGGAGCATTCGTAAAGGGAAGGATGCCGGACACTGTCCCCTCAGCAGCTCTGGAACGTGGCCCCGGCATGAGTATCATTTTACAGCTCCTCTCCTGAAGGCCCGGGCTGCTGCATCTGTGGAAACGGAACCATCGTTACGGAGGGAAACCAACATCAGAAATCGGAGGCCCCTCTTTAAAGAGGAAAGCAGGTCTTCATCATTCCCTGCCGTGCTAGACAGATTTCTCGGGCTAAGGGAGAAGAACAGTTTCAAAGTACCGTAAATGTGTGTTTGGAATCTCACACCGTACTTGCTGTTCATTCTCAATCTTCCTGAATCAACATGTTGATGTGAAATCCGTGCATCTCCTAATGAAGCATACCACTTTTTATTTCTCGTGACGATCCCTTATGCTCGAGTTATTCTCAGAGCCAGTCAAGCTCTTTGGTAGGTGCCGTCACGACACATAGCACAGTAGTTCTTTGAAAATCAAAGACGGCTCAGGTTTGCATCAGTTGGTGTGGATGAATCAGCTCTCATGCTTATTTGCTAAGTGTGTCCACTGGCGTTTTCTCACGTTACCCTAACTGGTATTATCAGATGAATTCCTGTGCTTAGATAAAAGCCCAGATGGCACCAGGAAATGTATGATGCAAAATAAAATCCAGCAGCGCATTGTTCCATGCACAGCCATAGACACCGGCCTCCGCACACTTGCTGCTCTATAGCCGTTTCTGCTGGATGGTCAGCCTCCGTGTTTCTGAATACTGGGCTCCTACCGCCTTGTCCTCATTCGTCCAGTTACATGTTATCTGTTGACATGTTGGAGAAGAGGAGGATTTTAGCCTCTCAGATATATCACAGGGCCCAGGTCTTCTCCTCGGAGTCCCTAGTCAGGGGCCTCCCATTGCAGGGCATACGCCTCTACTGGGGAGGCCTCTAGAGTGTCTGTGCCAAGAACAACGCCCTCACGGAGACTTTTTGCGAGACTGTGGTGATGTGGAGGTCGTGGTTGGCCTTTTACGGAGCATTGCAGGGGAGTCGTGGGGTGAGCGAGGTCAAACCTAGGAGCCTTTGCAGGTTAGAGGAATTGTGTGAGTGGCAGTGTCCACCCATGAGACAGGGCACACAGGTTTGTGGTCCTCCTGCTGATTTGTGGGGCTCGTGGACATCCGAGTGGAGATGCCCTCTAAGCCGCGGCCTGCGGGGGCTGTGGGGCTCAGCTGAGATTTCCTAGGAAGGGTTGATGGTGGCGGAAGGCATCAGCATGCCAGGGGATAGGGACAGAAACAAGCCAGATTGGTTTCCAATCGCTCTGGGTGGCGATGGGGGTACCAAGGGCCACCTATAGAGCGAGAAGAGCCCAGGAAAGAGGTTGGAAGCCAGGAAAAAAACTCGATTTTTGAGGTAGTCAAAGAAAAAGGACCAAGGAGGAGACTCAGAAGTAATAACCTGAGGCAGATGAGGAAAGCCAGGGGTTGACTGTCACAGACGCCGAGAAAGCAGAGTGTTTTGAATGAAGGGATGTCGACTGTGGCCAAGACGGCATGAGGTGCTTCAGTTTGGCAAGGCAGAACTAGCCGTAGATTTTAGCTGGGGAACATTCCACGGAGGCGGGGTACATCGAGGAAGGAGGGAGAGGCATCCCAGTAAGTATGCTGGTGTAGTCTACACTTTGGACAAGCTCGGCTTGAAAGGCATCAGAGACACAGGGTGGTCACAGCAGAGGGCTGCTGACTTTTCAGGGTGTGTCATTGTTCCCTCAAAATGTGAGAGGAAAGCAACAGGAAGCAGGCGCCAGAAATCCGTGATGACCCAAGGACTGCTCACTAGGTGACCGTGTCATGGAGAGGGGGACGAGCCGCAGGCGTGTTTCTCCTAAGTTGAGGATCGAGGAGCAGTGGTTTCCAAGCTCCAGCGGAGCTGCAGGAAGGCTTCCATCATCCCTCTCCCGCCCCGGGTCTCATCGCTGTGGCCCATGGTGGGATGGGTTGGGAGACAGAACATCTTCCATGCAGAAGGCCTAAATGGGTGGTAATGGGGGAGATTCCCAAATTGAGTTAAGTCAACAAAGCTTGAAGTCCAGGGGAGGGCTTGGGAGAGCGTCACAGCAGGTATCGGAGGGAGGAAGAGGCGGCTGGCAGGGCACAGAGCCCTCTTGTGATGAGGGGGATGTAAGAGGCTCAGGTTTGGGGTGATAGGGGCTGGAGACATGGGACCTTGGCTGGCCTGGTGATTCAGGTCGCATGTCTGGCGCAAAGATGTTTCTTTGGCCAGGACGACAGAAGCGTGGGGAGCTATCAGGAGCTAGGAGAGGTTGGCCTTGTGTGTGGCCCCAGCCAGGATGGATCGGAAGCCTCTGTAACACTCAGCCCTGCCGGTGAGACTGGCCTCGATGTCTCATATCTGGTGGCGAGGAGGCCGTGCTTTGGGGCCCTTCAGGGCAGGATCAGACATGCTGAGCCTCAAAGCGACGTCACACAGCTCCCCTGTGATTCTGCCTCTGCAAAGCTGGGACATCAGAGTCTCAGTCCTCAGATCACCAGGAAGGGGATGCCAGGGCTGCAGTGCCCGGGGGGTGTTTGGATGTGCAAGGAGAGGCCCGAGTCTGGAGGTTCAGTGATCCTGCATCGGGCCACCTGTATCAGGCCACCATAAAATAAGAGGTGTATGCTCCCCAGTGAAGGTGCAGGGTCCAATCTAAAAGAAGAGTCCCATTCTGTGGGCTGTCTATTCACTCTAATGATAGTTTCCTTGGCAGTGCAGAAGCTTTTTAATTTGATTAGATCCCACTTATTTATTTTTGTTG
>NW_012152741.1:982816-983998 GCF_000956105.1 Propithecus coquereli
GGGGGGGGGGAGACCAAGGGCAACATACGTAACCTAAACATCTGTACCCCCATAATATGCTGAAATAAAAGAAAAAGAAAAAAAAATAAAAGAAGAGTCCTGCCACGACTACCTGGCCACAGCCTAGGCGCTGTCAGGAAATGAAGGTCTTTGTCAAGGAAACCCCATCGTTGCAAAGCTCCTTAAATTCTCTTTGGGTGGTGGTGGGTGTCAGGGTGCCCGATCTGAGAGGGAGCCCCCTGAGGAGAGGAGACCAGATGGGGCATGACTGTGACAAGAGGAGAACCAAGCCCTTCCTCCAAAGTGACCCCTTTCGGGATCCTGGTACAGACATGAGAGCCCCGGTAGCCTCTTTGGGCCTGGTCCCTGGTTTGCATTTGCCAGTCTCAAGGGCCTCAGAACGCTGCTGTTCCATCAAGAGAAAGTGGGGGCAGAAGGCATGATTTTCGGAGGTTCGAGAACCAAAGGGGGCAATGGTTATATAAATGTTTCTAAATCATACAGCTCCACATGAAGAAAGAATGTTATTACTGACTTTGTTTCTGCTAACTGTTGTCGTTGCTTCTATTATCAAATGGGTTCTCCTAGATGGCAAACACACTCAAGGGGCCCCAAAAAGCCAACTTTGCCAGAAGTGCACAGGTGACACGTGTCCGTGACTAGGAGTGTTTGATTGTTTCTCCCCACAAGACCAAGGGCAGTGCCCTCGTAGGAGGGCACGCGACGTCTAGGAGAAATGGGGAGGTTCTGCCTTGAAGAATAGCTTATCTGACAAACCACAGTGCGATGGGCAGGAGACCTGGGAGATAATTCTGCATCTGTCAGGAACACCTGAAATCCTCAGCCATCCCTCAACTCTTGCGAGGAAACTGGCATTATTGTCCTTCAAAAGAAATAAGAAGCAAAAGGCCTCCTTCTTCTTCTTTTTTTTTTTTATTTCAGGATATTATAGGGGTACAGATGTTTAGGTTACGTATGTTGCCCTTGCCCTCCCCTCTCCCCCAAGTCCGAGTTTCAAATATGTCCATCCTTCAGGTGGTGCGCATTGCACTCTTTGCGTATGCATATACCCGTCCCCTCCTCCCCGCTCCCCCCCGCCCAACATCCAATAGATGTTATTCTTATATGTGCACTTATGTGTTGATCAGTTAATACCAATTTGATGGTGAGTACATGTGGTGC
>NW_012152741.1:984048-984482 GCF_000956105.1 Propithecus coquereli
ACTTGTAATATTAATACTTACTCAGACTTAAGCTTCCCATTAAAAACAAAAAAGAGTTTAATTAAGGTTTAAATTAAAGAAGTAAAGAATTTATAAAATATGTATATTTTACTATTTCATATGTTTCCCACAGTTTCTATGTCAAAAACACATTTTGAGGAATGCTTTATAGCACAAGCAATAAACTGACATACTTAAAAAAAGATAAATATCTTGCATTATTATTTTCTTTTCTGAGCTCATCAATTTTGGTATAATCCTTCTATTTGGGAAAAACTGTCTTTAAAGTAACTTTATAAGGAAAGAATAGAAAATAGCTGTATATTAAATTCCATTAACATTTCATAACCTACCTTGGTATGTCTTTAATTATTTTAAGGATTGGAATTAAAGTAGCATGACTAGTAAAACAATGTTATACACAATTTTTTTTT
>NW_012152741.1:987609-988778 GCF_000956105.1 Propithecus coquereli
TGTGGAATAATTTCTGCAGGATAGGCACCAGTTCTTCTTTGTAGGTGTCATAAAATTTGGGTGTGAAACCCTCTGGTCCGGGACTTTTCTTTTTTGGAATGCTTTTTATTGCTGTTTCAATTTCAGTCCATGATATTGGTTTGTTCAGAAATTCTATTTATTCCTGGTTGAGCCTAGGGAGGATGTGTCTTTCTAAAAATTTGACCATTTCCTCCAGATTTTCCAGTTTGTGTGCATAAAGGTTTTTGTAATATTCATAAATTATATCTTGAATCTCCATGGCATCAGTTGTAACTTCTCCTTTTTTGTTCCTGATGGAGCTTATTAGGGATTTTTCTTTTCTGTTTTTCATTAGCTTAGCCAAAGGTGTATCAATTTTGTTTATTTTTTCAAAGAACCAACTTTTTGTTTTATTAATCTTTCATATAGTTTCTCTGTTGTCAATTTCATTTAGTTCTGATTTGATCTTATTAATTTCCCTTCTTATGCTGGGTTTGGAGTTGGTCTGTTCTTCTTTTTCCAGTTCTTTGAGTCGATTCATTAGGTTGTCTATTTGTGATCTTTTTGACTTTTGGATATAGTCATTTATGGAAATAAACTTTCCTCTCAGGACTGCTTTAGCTGTGTCCCACAGATTTTGATAACTTGTGTCACCTTTATCATTTAGTTCAAAGAATCTTTTGATTTCCATCTTTACTTCCTCATTTATGAAGGAATCGTTCAGCAGAAAGTTGTTTAATTTCCATGACTTTGTGTAGAGATGAGAGTTTCTGTTGGAGTTGATTTCTGTTTTTATTCCACTGTGATCTGAGAAGATGCATGGTATCATTTCTATTTTTTTTAAATTTTTTGAGACATGATTTGTGTCCTAGAAACTGGTCAATCTTAGGGAATGTCCCATGAGCTGATGAGAAGAATGTGTATTCAGTGGTTTTTGGGTAGAATATCCTGTAAATATCAGTCAAGCCCATTTGTTCTAGAGTTCTGTTTAAGTCCATTATTTCTTTGTTAATTTTCTGTTTGCAGGATATGTCCTGTGCTGTCAGTGGGGTGTTGAAGTCTGAAACTATTGTGGTGTTGCTGTCTATCAATTTGTTTAGATCAACTAGAGTTTGCTTTATGAATCTGGGTGCACCTAAGTTGGGTGCATACATATTTAGAATTGTTAT
>NW_012152741.1:991830-996219 GCF_000956105.1 Propithecus coquereli
ACCCGCACTCTGGAGCAGGTCTCGCTCCCCTCCAATCCCGCCCTCTCCGTGTCCTCTCCCAGGCCTCCTCCAGCAAGCGGGACCTCAGGCCGATGGATCTCCCCTGGCTGCGACGTGGGCCGGGAGGTTCCCTACCCAGGATGGTAGCCTGAGCTGGGTGCACAGCCCTCTTTTGGGAGGAGGGTTGCCGCTCCAGCACGCTGATCTGCCCCTGAAGGCACACACTCCTCAGTAGGCTCTTTCACAGATCTCTCTTCTGTGCCCTGGGGCAGTGCGATCCTGACCTGGGTGTACGGGGTCTGGTCTGCGGGCCTGTCCCCTGGACCCTGGAGATCAATCCCTGACCCTGCCAGGGCGAGGGGTGCTGGTCTTGAATCACCTACAGGGTGCCCAAGCTGGATCGATTTCACTCCACCTCTGGATTTGCCCCGCTCTCCTGGAGTCCCCAGGCAAGTAGCACCTGGGATGGCTGGCGGGTAGGGAACTCGCAGTCTGGGTACCCCTCAGTCGGCTGTAGGGCCCCAAAAGGAAAGGCCCTGTTCCTTGGAGATGCCTCCGTGTGATGCCTAAATTGTCTCTCTGGGCACGCCCGGGTAGGGAGGGGGAAGGAGAGAATGGAGCACTATGGCGTCTGCCGCTAGGCTCGGGTCTGCGCCCGGGAGGTGCCCCGAGGGGGCTGGGAGCCCGGCGTTGAGTCCGCAAGAGGCCACTGCTCACTGGCGGCAGCCGTCTCTGGGCTGGTGTCGGCAGGTCTCTCCAGCCGCTCAGGAGCCCACCAGCAGTCCGAGATGCAAGGGAGGGGGAAGTTAACCGCCCCACCTACCCTTGTCGCTGGTCTCCAAGCCTCTCGGGACCTCTCTCCTTCCAGTTCTCCTCCGCAGCGCCTTCCCGTGGAGTCTCCTGTAGTTTCAGGCACCCTTCCTTCCAACCCTCACCCGATCTATGTTTCTCTGCTCGCTTATTTTTTTCTCTTCTAAAATTTGTCTTTTTTGCAGAGACCTTCTGACTGGCGGCTTGTCTCATCCGCCATCTTGGCTCCTCCCTAATTCGCCTCCTTCTTTTAATAAGAAACTTTGGCTTGCTGCATTTTTTGCAAGTGTCCTTTTCTGGCTCTGAAGCATTTTTTGATTCCCAGCCGTAGGGCTCAGGCCCTGGGACATGGGGTGTGTGTTGTGAAAGGACGGTGGAGCTTGGCACTGCTTGGGGAGGGCAATGACTGGCCTCAAGGAGGCCCTGCTCGCCTCGGTGACAACTCTCATCAGTTACTCCACTGTGTGTCTGTTCATCTGGTCCTCTCCTTGTGCTGTGCTCTGTTGTTGAGGTCCATGCATGCGGGGTTCAAGTTGTCCTGGGTTAAAGGAGAAGAGGAGGCTAGGACACCCCAATCCCCCTCTAATGTGGACTGATAAGACGGCAGGCAGAGGAGCCCGAGGGTATGGTGTGCAGGGACCACACAGTCACTCGTGCCCCTCAGCCCCCACAGGCATTTGGATCATTTATCCACTCAGACTGATCTGGTCTTCATCACGAGTGTCTGCCCTCTGGACTGGACAGTAAGAGGAAGAAGCCCACTGGATTTTTCACTAATCTGGTGTCATCTGCTGCAGTCATATGACTGGCCCATTGGTATAAAGACACAACACCTCCCTACTCCTTTCCAAGATGGGGAATGGGTCTCCCTGGTGATGGGGACAGGGGGTCTGTGACATCTTATGTTGTTTGCCGCATCCTCGTCGGTCTCTAAGGGAAGGATGACTCTTGTCTCCCGGGTCCTGCTGGTGGTGCTGACCTGCTCACCCATGTCGGTCGCTGGTGTAACTTGCATTTTTTTGTCTCATGCTGGCTCCCCGGCTGACCCAGCCTCAGCCCACCTGTGCAGGCACTTGCAGACCCCTCTGAGTCTGGGTCTCATCCTCCACCCTGCCCCTGGCCAGGGCTGTCCACTGCACAGCCTCAGCTGCAGGGTCACCTAGCCCCTAGCCGGGTTAGACTTCCTTCATGGTAGCACCCTCGGCTCTTGAATCAGCCACTTTCCACACACACCCCCCCTCAGGGAAGGTATCCCCCTGGGGTCTCACTTGCAACACAGTATACACCAAGATCAGCTCCAGAAAGCTAAATTCCTAAACTCTTGCCATCCCTCTGCCCAAAGGGGCTACTGGGTCATTCTGCAAAGTGAACTCCCTTGGGGCCCAAACATGTGTGGGGTAAATCCCTCCTTTGCCTGGAGCTCCTCTCCACTTCTCTGACACACCTTCCTCATCTGAGATGGCTGCCTCTGTCTGCCAGTGCCCCTGGCGACCTCCTACCCCCTGCGACTGGAATGGGACACTTTCTTTGGCTTATCTATTGTGTTGACCCAAGGCTGGCCATACTATATCCAGGTCAAAAAGGGCCTACTTTGGAATTTGTACTTTGTCAGGAACAACAGGAGATTATACTGCTATGATATCCCCTTCTCAAAAAAATATACTTTATGAAAAGAAAGCTAAAGAACTGAATGGTCAGTTGTGCCAAAGACACCTAGGAGATTGGCTCAGATGTGCATAGAAGAGTTAGGCAATATGGTTATTACCGGTAGCCTTCACAAGACCAGTTTCATTGCCGTGATAGGGACAAAAGCTCTACCGAAGGGAGCTGAGGAGCAAATGTTCTCAGCAGTTGAAGCAGTTTTGCGTTGAAAGGCGACACACTATGTGCCAGTAGGGTGAGTTCCCCCCACCCCCATTTTGTTTGTGGAAGGCCCCAATATAGAGGGAGCAGTTGAAGATTCAGAAGAGAGAAGTGATCCTTGTAGGAGCAAAGGCCCTTAGGAGGTGGGAGGCCTGGGATCCTGGGTGAGGTGAGGGGCTGGTTTCCGTGAGGAGCACTGTGTGCAGAAGGGAGGCAGAGAATGCCCGGCCAGGCACGGGTAGATTGGGTTTGGGAAGCTCTGAGAATTCCCACCTGATTGCTACTGTCTGCTGTCTTCTCAATGAATCGTCAGGGGAGGTGATTGGAATGGAGGAGGGCTGTATACTAGTTAGTGGCATAGGTGGAACGGGAGTCAGAGTGAGAAGCGATCCTCTCAGGGTCGCGGACTAATTCAGTGGGGCTTTAAGGTTTTTCTCATCAATGCTCAGGTGCTCAGTTACAGGCAGGGCGCCTGTGCGTTATTGACACCATGGAGGAGCGCGGTCTCCCCTGAGGCCCAGGGCATGACTGCGGGCCGGGGGAGACTCAGGTGGGGAGGGGAAGATCCCTGAGGACCTAGCGGCTCCGGGGGTGGCCTGGCCAGCCTCGTGGGCGCTGAGGTCGCCAGGAAGGATCAGAGGGCAGGGGCCTGAGAGGAAGACCGTGAGTGCGCCACGTGAGAGGAGGGAGGAGAATGACAGGGGGTTCGTACAGGTCTCGAACGTGGGGCGGCGGGGTGACTGGGGCAGTCGTGCCTTAGGTCCTGCACATCGCCGATTCCATCCCTTAGCCGACAGCGGGCGACAGAGGAGGGAAGGAAACCTCCAGACGGGCAGCGGGAGCGAGACTGGCACTGGCCTCACCCGGCGCCGACGCGCAGGCCCAGAACCCGCCAATCCCAGGCCAGCCCCGCGTCCGGGGCGCGTATTTCCGGCGGCGCTGGGACTTCCTGCTGCTGTTGCTATGGTTCTGAGGGCGGGACTTGGGTGGGCTTATTGTTCTGGGGTCTGTGCCCCGGGGCGGGCTCGCCTGGGCCATTCGGGCCGGTCCCAGTCCCTTATCTGGTCGTCCCCTTCATCCCGGTGGGCTTCCCCAGGCCTCCCCAGCCCCGACCTCCAGGGCTCTGGGCTGAAAACTGGCTGAGAAGCTGGATTTTCCTGAGAGGCTGGCGGCGCTCGATTCTCCCGCCTGCAGGTGGCAGTGTTGCGCCGTGGAGCCACTCTGCTCGCCTCTGCCCCCGCCCTTCGTGCTTGAAAAAAACGCCGTGGAGCCTTTTCGGGCGAAGAGGCCTATTTTTCCTGGCGGGTGGGCCGGCTGAGTCCTGGCTTTTGCATTGTCGCCTTCTGCGGGGAAGGGGGGGGTCCTTCGCTGAAACCACCGCCGGTGGACAAAGCCCTTTTGCTTTTCAAATTGGCATTTCTCCTGCCGGGCTGCCTCGGTCTCTTAGCAACCCCTATTTTGCTTCTGTGAATGTTCTTGTTCTTTTTCCCCATGTTGTCTTGGGGCTTATGGACCCTTTTCAATATATTCTTTCTTTATAGACGTCATTCAGCCTCATTATAGAAAATTTGGAGGAGAGATAAAGTATAATGAAGAAAACTAATCTGATCCACAGCCCCACACCCAGCCGTGACCGTTAATTACATTTTGTGATAATTTCCCTAGAGCTTTTGTCATCCGTAAAGGTGCATTTTACATGTACTGCGATTCAGATTT
>NW_012152742.1:0-2112 GCF_000956105.1 Propithecus coquereli
TATAGTTGAAGTCACGGTTATTGGGTGACTCTGAGAATGTCTTGATGTATCAGCAAGCGAGGGCCTGAGAAGCTTATATGGTTTTTAAAAATTTTTACTTTTTGAAACTTTCTTGTTAAAAACTAAGACACAAACACACACGTTAGCCTGGGCCTACACAGGGTCAGGATCGTCAATATCACCATCTGCCACCTCCACGTCTTATTCCACTGGAAGGTCTTCATGGGCAATAATACACTTGGAGCTCTCATCTCCTATGATAACAAGGCTTCTGGAATACCTCCTGAAGGAACTGCTTGAGGCTGTGTTACAGTTACCTTCTTTTTTTTAATGAGTAGTATACTCTAAAATATCAATAGAAAGTAAATAAGTAAACTAGTAACATAGTGTATTATCAAGTCTTGTATACTGTAAATAATTATATGTGCTATACTTTTATATAACTGGCAGCACAATAGGTTTATGTGCACCAGCATCACCACAAACACATCAGTAATGAATTGTGCTAAGACAGCATGACAGCTATGACATTACTAGGCAGTAGGAATTTTTCAGCTCCATTATAATCCTCTTTTTTTTTTTGAGACAGAGTCTCTCTCTGTTGCCTGGGCTAGAGCGCTGTGGCGTCATCCTAGCTCACAGCAACCTCCAACTCCTGGGCTCAAGCAGTCCTTCTGCCTCAGCCTCCAGAGTAGCTGGTACTACAGGCATGTGCCACCATGCCTGGCTAATTTTTTCTATATATTTTTTAGTTGTCTGACTAATTTCTTTCTATTTTTAGTAGAGACGGGGTCTCGCTCTTGCTCAGGCTGGTCTCGAACTCCTGAGCTCAAACAATCCGCCCGCCTCAGCCTCCCAGAGTGCTAGGATTACAGGCGTGAGCCACCACACCCGCCTCCATTATATTCTTGTGGAATCACTGTCATATATGTAGTCTAATGTTGACCAAAATGTCATTATGTGGCATATGACTCTGTGTGTGTGTGTGTCAACATAACTCTGGAGAGCAGGTACCATTCTTATCTCCGTTACATAAATAAGGAAACTGAGAAGGTTAGGGAGCTAGTTTTAACTGGCAGAGCTGAGAATTAAACCCTAGCACAAAGTCTATGGTCTTAATCATTAGGTCATGCTGCCTCTCAGTGAAGGAACTAGCCATCTCCTAAGGATTTTCTCTTGTGAGAATTGTGTATTTTCATTTTTAACTCCTTTACCAATAATACTCCTTTTATATAAGACAGAAAGTCCCTAGACTAGAATGGGTATGTACTGATTCCTAGTCCTGTCTTAATAGATTTAGTTACAGAGTTTTAGAGAACTACCAGCTTAGAAAAATGGCTCCTAGACTCAGCGTTGCTAGTCTTAACGGGGGTGAGGGAGAGTGTAGGCAGAATGGGCAGTACTCAGTAATGACATGACAATGTCATGTCACTGTGGAAAACCAACCCGCAACTAAGCATTTGTCTTCAGAATTCTACTCAGGGTCTGCTTGAGTAAGGCAGGAACAGCACGAACCAGTAATGAAGCAACTCTGAGAGGCTGTGTGAAGATCCTTGAAAGATAATATCTCTTCAGACCTATTTTGTCTTTCAATTGTAAAATGTGAGAGGGTACACTCTTATTATTTTGCTTAAGGTAGAGCTAATAATGCCGTGGAAAATGATAGCTTTTCCTCCACTCTTATTTTGCTTTTTGTTGTTGTCCCTCTGTATTTTGTATGGAACACCATCAAAATATACCATAATAATGGACCATTTAAATTGGGTAAGTCTTATGTAACAGTCAGGATGTTGTAGTTTATGTACAGGAAAAACATCTCCACATATCAAAGGCCTATAACATCCAATGTTTATTTTTCTTACTTCCTGTCCATTATGGGTCAGGACACATGTTTTCTTCACCTCAAGCTGCTTGGACACATGTCCTCTTCGCTTCAGGGCCCAGACGGACAAAGAAGCCCCTGTCTAGGACATTGCAATTCTTATGGCAGTAGGAAGCAGATAATGGTGAAACTCCTACTGGCTTTTAAAACTTCTGATCAAAATTGATACATGTCACTTCTGCTTACCTTTCTTTAGGCAAAGCAAGATACATGCCCCAAACAATATCAAC
>NW_012152742.1:5571-5956 GCF_000956105.1 Propithecus coquereli
TAGGTCTAAACCTCATTTGGCCCCATATGCAGGTAAAGTCAAAGCAGAGCAAATGCTTATATTCCATGAAGTTTTCAGATATCCACTTTAAAATGCTTGCTGACAGCAGCTTGGTTTAACTCCAAGAGACTAACTATTTTCTGGCAACTAGATTTCAAAAGGGAGAAGGGACATGAGAAGGAAGTCCTTCAGAATAGATTATGGCTGATATCCTTGGCTGGAAAAAGGATGGTAACTGCGTTATCATCAGGGGCACATAGACAAGCACTGACAACATCCTGAGTATGTGGGGAATGCTTTATGAGGATTTGGAAAACATAAATAGTGATAAAAAATTTCAAAGCGTTGACTACAGTTTTAATGGCATCAAGGCAAACGTATGTGC
>NW_012152742.1:6866-8493 GCF_000956105.1 Propithecus coquereli
ATAAGAATGGAGAATGGATTCAGGATGGCTTGGCAGATGGTTGGATGGATTGGCTTCTTGGAAGCAGTAGATGCCCACCTCCATGTTTTTACTTTTGTAGGATAGATCTCAAGACTTGCTCCCTGTCAGCAGGAGCATACCACTGAAGGGAAAAAAAAACAAAAACAAAAAAATCTCATATTAAAATCACAGCTTTATCCAGCTCTCTAGACGTGAAAACAAATTGCAGCTGAAGAAAGTGGTGTTTTTCTGCTAAAAACAAAAAAAGAAAAAAACAAAAACCCCACAAAACAAAATCAAATCAAAACACAATCAAGACCTACCCCTGAGGTGGAGTAGGATTCTTCAATTTTAGTATTGAAAAAATATTGTTGTTTGTTTCTTCTCTCATTCTTTCTACCGTGTGATTCTGGAAGAAAGCTTAGCAAGGAATGCATCTAAGCATACTACCAGTTTGCTTGACCAGGTGGACTACTGTCCTTTGCAGTGTCATCCATTGTTACTTATTTGCAGTAAGAAACTTTATCTATAGTTTTGCTTTCCACAGTTTCAGTTACCTATGATCAACCACAGCATAAAAATATTAAGTGGAAAATTTCAGAAATAAACAATTCATTAAGTGTTAAATTGAGCACCTTTCTGAGTAGCATGATGAAATCTTGAGTCATTAGTAGCCACCTCAGTCAAGGTATTGCAGCGCTTGTATCCAAATAACCCTTATCTTACTTAATAATAGCCCCAAGCACAAAAATAGTGATGCTGATATATTGTTATAATTGCTCTATTTTACTATCAGTCATTGTTGTTAAGCTCTTACTGTGACTAATTTATAAGTTAAACTTTATCATAGGTATGTATACATAGGGAAAAATAGTATATAAAGGGTTTAGGACTAACTGCAACTTTAGGCATCCATTGAAGAGCCTGAGAACATATCCTTTGAGGATAATGGGGGGCTACTGTTCCTTTATTTCCAAGCCATGATGATATAATTTTGAAGCCTGGGTAGACTTCAGTTGAGTGGAGGGTAGACAAGACTGGGTTTGGAAGATCCCTTTAGCTGTGGAAGCAGGTGCAGTTGGGGCATGGAGTGGTGTCTAAGAGATCTTTGGTTTTAAGCTGAGTTATGACTAAAGAGCTAAAAACACAAGAACAAATAGGAAAATCATATGATAGAATCATAAGGTCTTACGGTCATCACTGAGTCACATTGATTTGGAATGGCAGTAGCTTGGCTCATAGATTCAGCTGATCTCATCTTATGCTCAAGACATACATCACCAATCAATCGAGACACTCTACAACTAATAAGCTGCAGAGAAATTTACCCACTGCTCCGTCCCTTCCAAGCCATCTGCTTACAACGCTGTTCTCATTATCTTTCTAAAATAATTCTCTAGGACTTTTGACAGTCTTTCTCCAAAAACTTTTATACCCCAACCCTCTGCTTCAAGTCTCAGTGACCTTCTTATCATTTTCTCAAACACATTTTCATGACTTTGTATACACAGTTTCCTTTTTCTCAAATACTCTTCCACCTTCTTGCCCACTGGTGAACTCCTTCCCATTCTTCAAAACATTTTGTCCCTTTCTTAGACATCTTTCTAAATCCACCAAACTGAGTTAA
>NW_012152743.1:0-854 GCF_000956105.1 Propithecus coquereli
AATATATTTTGGTATATTTTCAGATTTTGTGTCTTCATCAGATTTGGTTATATTCAAAGCTAATTGAAGAATGGCATTGGGAGGTGATTCGTCTCCTTTTAAACAGGTTGACTGTAGATTTGTGGGATTATTTTAGGTTAATATCTATATTAAACAACAAGTATTTAGATTCCTTTATTGGGTAATAGAAAAATTCTTTAGTGTTTCATTTAGTCAATTAAATTAGAGTATGTGTGTTATAACTAAAGAAATGTCATGAAGAAAGGCTTGCTTCTTGGATAGATCCTCACGTTAAACTTATATCTTTGTAGGGTTATCTATAATCAAAGACTTTTTTCCTCTTTGCAAGTTTATGAAATTGATTTTATAAATTCAGCAGCATGATTAGCCTCCAGAGTACTACGTTATGCAGATAAATCCACAGATAGTAGGTTTATAAATAACGTCCATTTATTAGTTTACAGTAGGGATATACCTTTAGAGTGACCAGAATATTTAAGTGTGGGCTCCAACACAGTCCCCTTTAAGATAGTAAGGTACTTAAGAAATGGAGTAGGTAATCATAACGCTTGCTTGGTAGGTCTGAAATAAGATCAAAGGCAGTTGGATCATCTTCAGAGATACTTTTCTGAGTCTGTGACAGACATGGACACTATTCCAATGACTGGGATGCTAATGGCCACCTTGTGGGTCTCTCCATTACAGATATCAACATGGTTTATGGAGTAATCCTTTTTCAATATTTCTGACCAATCGTGCCAAAAAAGAAAACCTTCTCATTATACTATTTTTTGAGAAATTTTCCAAAAGTACAGATTAACGTATGTTTTTAAAATCGTTGATTGTTAGAACCA
>NW_012152743.1:6864-8891 GCF_000956105.1 Propithecus coquereli
TTCATAAACAACTTGCTGGATGTGCCAAGAATGCAAGGCCCTGACCATCCTTTATGTAGGCCATTTCTCAAGGTTATGTTTGCAGTCAGAAACCTTGAGGGATGAAGTGATAATACCCCTCCTGTGACAAAAAACGGGCTTGCTTGTAATTTGTTATAAAACTGGAGGATTTCCAAGTTCAGTGTTCCTCTCTCCTCCAGCGCTGTGTACACTGTATGTACCTTCTGCATCTTCCCCATGAGACTTGGTCAGGGAGGAGACCTGGTGCAAACGTACTGAGGCTCATGCTGCTTGCTTTGTCTCTGACCCAGGAATCTCTGTCTTCTGCCAGCAATTTTTGCAATGGGAACAGGTTAACTTACTAGCCTGTAATCAAATTTCAGATACAACAGACCCATTAGTCTGAAACAATCTGAATAAATGAAAGTTTGAAAGTTTAGGAAGCTTATAGAGGTAACCTTATATAATGAATTAGAATCCAAGGCAAAAAATTTAACACATACTAGTGATTTTTTTCTGGAGATAGAGCCTCATATTTGCAAGTTGTGGGTGTGAATGTAGTCTAGCCTTTTAGAGATCAGCAAAAAACGTACTGTAGTAAGTGGTTCTAGAAATCATGATCATATGCCTCTAGGACTAATGACATAAACAGCTGTCTAGATATTGGGCAAATAAATACTTGTGGCTTGGGATACAGTTTTTATGGCCAGAATTATACATGGTTTCAGAAAAATTCTATGTTTGAAAAATCTTGGTACAGAGGTGAAGGTGATATAGGTTAGATGAAATTTATTGAAGATCATGTAAAAAATCTTAATCTTTTTGGATGATGTCTCTCTTAATCTCTTATAAATCACATATATATGTTTAATATGCATCTTGTTTGGATTATTTATTTTGAGAAAATAAAGACCAATTGTAGCCATTATAGTGTCACCTGCCACCATATTTCTAGAAAAAGCATTAAGACACTTTTGGTCATTTCGTACCAGATGAAACTCTTACTTTTCTAAAAAATATACTCTAATGGTATTACGGAAATTAACCCTTTCTAGTATCAGATAGTCACCCCATTTGCAAATTTAACAGTAAACATGCAGAGTGGTATATAATTAGAATACACTTTATTATTACAGTTTTTACCCACCTCTTGATGAACCATCTATTGGAAGTAAAAATGTTGATCTGTCAGGACGACAGGAAAGAAAACAAATCTTCAAAGGGAAAACATTTGTATTTTTGAATGCCAAACAGGTAATCATTACAAGCTAAATTTTCCTAAAGAAAACATTACAAACTAGGGTATATTATTACTCTTATCAATAGTTGTTAATGTATTTCATTTTGGGATGTTGTATAAAAGTGCGAAGTAGAATAAAAAACTGCTCAGGCATCAGAACCTGCCTGCTGACGATGGATGTGATTATAATATTTCTCAATATCTGTTAATTGGCCTGTTAAGTTTATGTAGATATGTAAGGGGGGGACAGAAAACTTTAAGTTTGAAATTGTTGATTTTGGAAACTTCTGTTGAATGCATTCTGTATGCTGAAATGGGGGTTCCTAGAATCTGTGTTGTAGTGGAGAAATCATGCAGGTAAGGCCACAGTTAGTTACTGTGTGGTAAAGCGTGATGAGGAACTGCAGACAGCAAAACAATTCCGGGGCTGCACAGATACCTGCCGAACTAGGGATTTTCTCAAAGTGTAGGTTTCAAATTGCCACTTAAGAAGTAGAACCAATTCTAATATAATTGTTTGTATTTTGATTCCCAAATCAAAGTCTTACATAATAATAATCTTCTCAAGAAATTACTACATTTTTAAAATGTTTCTTTCCATTTTTAGTATAAGAAGTTAAGTTCAGCAGTTGTTTTTGGAGGTGGAGAAGCTAGGTTGGTAACAGAAGAAAATGAAGAAGAAGATAGTTTCTTTTCAAATTGCCACTTAAGAAGTAGAACCAATTCTAATATAATTGTTTGTATTTTGATTCCCAAATCAAAGTCTTACATAATAATAATCTTCTCA
>NW_012152743.1:13210-13608 GCF_000956105.1 Propithecus coquereli
AGCCAAAAAATTTATATCTAAAATGGTTTTACATGTCTTCATTTCAAATAATGTATTCCTTGTAAAAATGGAACTCACATTGATTCTGATTTGTGCAGATGGTTGGGTAGATACACATTCTGTGGGGAATAAATATAATTTTTTGGTCTACTGACTTAAAATATAATTTGAATTAGAGTTTGAGTTGATTTTATTTAAGTTGATAATACTTCATGATAAAGGATTTGATGTAGCTTTAAAATGATTTAGCTTAGATAAGGCCATCATAGATGTCAACAGGCTGCTTATAGACTATTTTGTTACGTGTTTGTTGGCTCCACTGACTAGAGACAACTGTGTACTATATTACCCAGTTGATCCCCTCAGCATGGCATAGTCTAATGGTTTGAAATGACCAA
>NW_012152744.1:0-515 GCF_000956105.1 Propithecus coquereli
AGAAATAAAATGCCAGAAATTTTGAAGTAATATTTATACTTTTCATATAACAATTTGCATAAACTCCATACTTCCTAATAAATAAAATATGTGCCAATAAATGCAGAAAACACAATGGTATTATCAGATAGTTAAGATCTCAGAAAATAATTTATCTGTATTTTGTTCTTGAACAAATGACTTGGCTACTAAATTAGCCCAATTCAAATGCTTAATTTGGAGAAGCCAAGAAAAATTTTTTAAATGTCTAAGAACATTAAAAAGAGTTAAGCATATGATGTCAAAACAATTATTTTCAATGTATATGACCACACATTTTTGAGAAATAAGTATATGATATAAAACTTAGTTATTTTTAGTTAATATAATCTTATCAACCAGTCTAAGTCTGTTGGGAATCTGAAAATTCTTCTGCATTACCTAAAAAAAAACCAGGCCTAAAGAAAGAAAAATCAGTACTCAATTGGGAAATGAAATATTCTTAATTTGACTAACATAAAATAACATTAATTTTT
>NW_012152744.1:3600-4086 GCF_000956105.1 Propithecus coquereli
TGTTATTTTATTCATTTTAAACTATCACTGCAAATAATTCTTGAAGATGTGGCTCACGCACAAGTGTATAAATATAGTCAGTTACTCTGATACCTTAAAATTACTCTTTACATCTTGAAGAATATATAATAAAATTACCTGAATGTTAAAAATCAGTTTAACAATAGGTTAATTGCTAGCCTGTTGTTCACTGAGCCACAGATTTAAAACCTGAATCTTACAGTGTAGCACAAGATAGATTACTTGAGACTAAAATGGGAATTCTGAAGTGGTCAGAAACAACTTTTTCCTTTAAAGGAAAGGGTGACATAGTCATTCAATAGTCTTGGGTGTCTTGTCAAATATTACCAGTTTCTTGAAAGTCTCTTCTAAGCAGTTTACATTGACCTTTTTCTCTGCTTTTTTCATTTATAATCTAAATAGCAGAAACTAGCAAAAAATAATATTAGGTATATAATAGACATTTTCCTTATTTACATTTATCAC
>NW_012152744.1:5596-6401 GCF_000956105.1 Propithecus coquereli
AACCAATTCCTCTCCTTCCATTTTGTTTTGAACCCACTTAAGTGGTTCTTTATCACTCCACCAGAAGAGCCCTTGGCAAGGTCAACAATGACCTACATATTGGTAAATCCTCCAAATGGTTAATTTTTTGGTTGAATCAGACTTTAGTCTTTGAAACTTTTCTTTCTTTTTTTTCTTTACTTCCCTTGAATTATTGTACACATATTCTTTTGGCTTTCTTCTTACAACATCAGTAGTTTCTTTGATGGTGATATTCAACTCTCAAAGTATTAAATATTAAAGTGATATATTTCTACTATAATTGTTCATATCATCTGTGGCTCTAAAATGACATAAGCTGATTAAAGTTAGAAACTATGATTTTATAACTTTTTATCCACAGGCTCTTGCACTGTTGAGTAGGTGCATTCTCTCTCTTAAGGATTCTCTGATGTAGGTAAAATAGACTTCAGCAAAAGGTAAGTTATTCTCCCCTTCAATTCCTATTGTGTAATCCCAAACAATTTGTCTGACATGAGTAACAAGTGACTTCTTCTGATTCTCCACATAAGAGAAATAATCTTAATGTAATTGCTTATAATGGCATAAAAAACTAATTATTTTACATTTCAGTTTCATAATACATACTATCATAGAATTTGAGTGATTATTAACCAAAAATAGAGAATATAACTCATATATCCAAATTTATTTACATTTTACCTGGAAGATCACTATTTTAGGATCATGTCTTTGCACAGAGGACAGAAATACCCTGCTACCCATAAAATATATAATCACTGGAAGTTAATCATGCTTGCTTATT
>NW_012152745.1:0-373 GCF_000956105.1 Propithecus coquereli
GAGCCAAACTATTTGCAAGTTATTGTCAAAACTAAGATCAGTGACCTCCTGGAGGTCTTAAAGACCGGAGGGTATCATGTCATTCTTTTTATAGCATTTCCTTTAGCTCTGTGCAAGGCACAGAGTGTCCTTCTTAAATAACTGTGACACGGCAGCATAGTGAGAGTGAGAATACAGATTCTGGCCTGAAAACTTACTCTCCCATGTGACCCTGGCAAGTTACTCAAAATCTCTGAGCTTTAGTTCCTCATCTTTAAATTAAAGAATTATAGTTAGGCTTTTAGCACAGTGTCCCACCATGATAAATATATCACACTACTAGCTATTGTTTTCAAGGAGTTTGTTGTCTTTTTTTTCTTTATTTATTTTTTAA
>NW_012152745.1:2603-2984 GCF_000956105.1 Propithecus coquereli
TAGTCATGTTAGGAGCATGGAGTGATGAGCTGCCCATTTTATCTCATTACTTAATTTATATTTTCTCAAATTTTAATGAGCTTGAGCATCTTTTCATACATTTATTGACATTTTCATTTGGTGTTCAGTGCACTGCCAAACTCTTTATATTTTATAGGTATTAATCTTATGTCATTGCATTGTAAGTCATTTCCCCAAATTATTTTGTCTGATGACTTTATGATGTCTTTTGACAAATTTTATGCTTCAGTTATGTCTCTGTTTTTCTTTTAAAGCTTCTGGTTTGCCAGTATTATTTAAACAGATTTCTTCTAACACTGGATTGCAAAACCAGACCCTATATTTTCTCTTAGTATTTCTAATTAATTAATAAGTCTTAGA
>NW_012152745.1:5144-5479 GCF_000956105.1 Propithecus coquereli
TAAAGCCACGAACAGGAAAATAGGCTCAAGGGTATTTGGCTAATTGTGCTAAAAATATATTCATGCTATTTGCGTAGGGCATAAATGTGGCAAAAATATTTCTTTAAATAAAACACGGATAGTTTTGATACTTTAATTTCTTCTGCTTTCTCATTCTTTTGTAGATGAACAACAATGACTATTTTGATGTTTTGCAAACCTGATAGGTTATTGCTCACCAAGCTGTAATACTTTCATTACTTTCTAAGTGTTTGAGAGAAAATTATTTAGTAAAATTAACTTTATGTCTTTTTTCAAGGCCTTTGTTGCTATTGTTTTATTACTCTTTAACCATT
>NW_012152746.1:0-1106 GCF_000956105.1 Propithecus coquereli
TCTTTTCCAAAACTAAATTCTTAATTTCTAAAATTTACAACAGTGGAGTTGTTAATTTTGCATAATATTCACAATGGGAAACATACCTTTATTATTAAGGTATTTTAATTCTTCCTGTTAAACATAAGACAAAAATAAACAGACTTCGTAGAACTAAATGGGATGATGACTACAATATTTCTTTTTGAGTTTTTTTTTTGAAATCTATTACTTTCCCAATACTAATATTCCTACATGCAAAATAAGTACCTGTTTATTTACATAATACATTTTGTAGTTTTGTAAATTAATGCTTGTACCAGGAACATGCAAAGGTGGTCCAGCTGTGTTCCTAAATGAGATTAGGCCTTGACAAAAAACTTTTTTCTCATGTAAGAATGCAAAAATTGAGTAGTAAAATGATCACTGTAAAATAATTTATGACAAATCTTTCATCCAAATAAAATTAATTTTCTCATTCAGTTTATAGGAAATTCTACTTTTCTGTTTAAAATTATTCTGAAATGACTTTACCTCCTTTCCTCACTAAAACCTTTTACCTTTACATTTTATTAGTCTAATTCAGGTTTTTATCCAACCCATTGCCTTTTACTTAACTATATGACTTCTAAGTCCACTGGGCTTAGAATTCTTGGGTTTATTCACTTATGTGCAAACTAAAGCTGGCCTTAGGCAAGAATCTACAGCTTCTTCAAAGAATGTTGTACACAACAAGGGAAAATCCCATTAGAAGTTTTCCTTAATAAATGAGCTCTTCATATTTTGTCCAATATTCATACCCCCAAAAAAACCTTCAGTCTCTCATTAGCCCTAAATCATGTTTTTGGAAGAATTTGACATTTAGTGGCTTAATTTTTACTTTACTTTTTATAAAAGCAAAACCAAATGGAAGAAATTTAAAAAAGTATGATCGGGCCTTTCCCTCTGCCTAGGTTCTCTACCGGACTGTAAATGCTTTGTATAATTTGCTATTTACCAAGTTCCACTGAGAAATCTATATAATCTCCAGTGTTCTATTAAATACATCAAGTGTTTAAGAGTGGAATAGTCTATGAAGTGATAGCAGATCACATATGGGCTCCATATTCATGTATCAGACTAATTAC
>NW_012152746.1:3601-4926 GCF_000956105.1 Propithecus coquereli
TGTATGTATTTGGGAAAACTCTGTAGCATGAATAAAGACATATAGAAAACTGAATTAAAAAAATAGACAAAGCAACTTTAGGAATCAACACTGTATTTCAAAACATATAGTTTAGTGACAAAATTACTGTTGTCCCAGTGGTCATATTTTGGCTTTGGGATACACTGACCAGTAGAAGAGAGATTGGGTCAAATCCCAGGTAAGATCAGGTAGACTTAGTTTATAAGAGTACATCTGTAGAACACAAACACTTCACAGGTGTAGTACCAAATTTTAAAAAATATGTAAAAGTTAACTATTGTTGTAATTGAATATACATAGGAAAATGGTAATGTCTGTTATATGCAAAGTTTCTTGAGTTATCTCATGCAGTATAGAATAGGATTCTTTGCTCTCCTCATGAATTATTATGTTATCTACTAAAAAGTCAAGACAGAATTCTTGCATTGCTTTTCATTTTTTTTTAATCACAGATTTTGAATAATACTTCAAAATGGTGGTTACCTTTTCTTAAGGAGAGGAAAGAAACAAAGGTGAAAGAATAGAGAGGAACATGTAGCTTTATATAAGTCATAATAATATTTAAGGATTGGTTATGGGGTTTTAAGCATTGATTATACAATACAATAAATAAATATAACAGAAAATAGAGGTGAGTCATGTAAAAGACAAATACCAGTACTGAATGATGATGATGATGAATTCATCTGTTCATCTAAGGCCCTAAAATAAAAAGGAATTAAACATGTACAAAAGAAAGATCATATATTTACTTTTTACTGCTTTTTGTGACCATCTTTGGCTTATGAGTGTTTATGAGAGGGCAGAATAGCAAATAGTTATGCTCATTTTCTTTGTATGAAGACGAACCCAGTGGATAACCACTGAAGATTTTACAGACACTGTGAGACAGCCTTATACAGTAGTGGTGATTGTGTGTTAATTATAGCTGACTTGTTTCCTATGCCTTAGGGTCTTTTAATACCTTTAAAATATGCTACCAAAAATTCTGGTATTTAAAAGTGTGCTCAAATAGAAAGATTTGTAAAATTCCTTGTCTGGAGGACACTGTAAAAAATGGAATACTCTAGAATATACTCCTTTAAAAGGCTCTAATGAACTCCAGAGGTGTGCTAAAAGATTTGAGATAAATCTATATTTTTCTGGAGTCTATTAGAAGCCCATTTCCAATCTAAATTTCGGAATAAATACAGAAATGATTCTGTAGAGTTACTTAAACTACTCAAAGTTTTAAAATTCTGACTTAAGAAGCTATATAATTTAGTGACTGTAAAGCTAGGCTGACTGGATTCAAACCCAAGCTC
>NW_012152746.1:6906-7295 GCF_000956105.1 Propithecus coquereli
CACTAGAAGCAGCAGCTGCAACACTAAACACACAGAGCTGGTTCTTGCCGAGGGACCTTGCAGGGCAGGGGGATAAGAGAGAAAAGCCAGTTGACATAACATAACACAGCATACAGTGTGATGAACATCATGATAGGAGTTCAGGGTGCTTTGAGAGCTCACAGTCTAGGGGTCAAAGAAACACTGTGATGGAATCAAAGGATATGTTAGGCAGGCGGAAAGGACCGAAATCCAACCAGGGGAAGTGCCATGCGAGGACCTCGAGAAAGCCAGTTATGCCTGGATCTCTATAGCGAGAATAAAAGTGGCGAGATGTGTTGTTAGAAAGACAGCAAAAACCTTTAAGTCTGTGCTGGAGCTTGGAATTTATCCCAAGGGCAATGGGAAAC
>NW_012152747.1:0-316 GCF_000956105.1 Propithecus coquereli
AAGGGAAGGGAAGTAGGAGGGAGCCTCATAAAGTGTATCTTGGGCCCCAGAGCCTCCTGCTTCCCCCCTCCTCCCTCAGCCAAGCTATCCACATCACCAGCATTAGAGGGCACTCCGCCTTCTAGCAGCCAGATGTGTGTGGTTTCACTCCACGGTTGGGGGTTATGGGACCCATACACATGAGCTCTCCGCTCAATCCCAATGCAGACCACCCTGATTTTTGTTTTTCTACTGACAATCTTTAAGATGCAGGCTGGGGTACAGGGTGTTATAGCACAGGAGACTCTGGAGTCCTTCTTCTTGCCAAGTACAACAA
>NW_012152747.1:13126-13556 GCF_000956105.1 Propithecus coquereli
ACAAAATTACACAGGCAACACATTTCCCAGAAGGAAACATATTATACAAAGAAAGGAAAGAGTTAATAGCAATCTCAATGAACTCAAGGAAAGAAATAAGAATCAACGATTTTATATACAGCTAAACTCTCCTTCAAGCAGCAAAGCTATAGAAAGGCAATTATTATAAATGTGCAAGAATCAGGGAAGGCTCTCCTTAGAAACATTTTTTGAAAGATCAACTAGAGGACAAGTTCCATCCAACCAAGTGATGACTAGGAAAATTTAGCAAAAAGACTGATAGGAAGAGTTTAATACATTTAATCAAAGATTTAAGACTAAAGCAAGGGTGGGGACACAGGTGGAAGTATAGTATGTAAACATTCTATGTTTTGATAAAGTTGAAAAATACAGCTAAATAAGAGAGAAAAAGAAAATTAAGATTGGCTCA
>NW_012152747.1:16548-17455 GCF_000956105.1 Propithecus coquereli
AGATTAAAGTAATCAATGTTAAATTTCCTGAATCTGGTGATGTGCAGGATGGTGCCAGCAGTCACATCTGATGAGAAGATTACAAGACAGGGTCCCTATTCTCAAAGACATTATATTCTAATTGAGAAAAGAAAACCAGCACATGAAGCAATCAAAGAATAATACAAAAAATAGTGTCAAATTATCAGAACGGAAAGTGATTAACATGAGCCAGTGATTTGAGAAGTCTTCACAGATGAGATGGAACATAATTGCAAACTTCAAGAAGGGATTGGTTTGAGGTAAGCAGTGAAGGCAGGAGAGGCTTTTATTTTTGGAGGTAACATCAGTGTAAGCAAAGGCACAGAGGTGAGAATAACCACAGCTCACAGAGTAAAGTGTGCATGAGACTTTGGACGGAGAGTCAGTGACGGGTAACAACGGGAAAATTATTTGATATGTAAGTAGGAAGCACCACAACTTCAAATGAAACTTCAATACACATCGATTCATTCAGAAGAAATTAGATCATCCAAACATAGGGGTTTTTAATTTATTTTTTAACTTGAAAACCTTTAAATACTTTGCCTGAATCTTTTTCTCCTAAGAGTTAATCCTTTCTTATGAAGGAGATATCTATCCACTGCTGTCCCAAAGAACTTTCTATAATGACAGAAAATTCCATATCTATGATGTCTAATACAGTGGCCACATGTGGCTAGTGAAATGTGGCTAATGTGATTCAGAAATTGAAAGTTCAACTATGTTTGATTTTAATTAAATGTAAATAGGCACATGTGGCCATTGGCTATGGTACGAGATGTCACAATTGTGTACCAAAGCTCTCTCACATATGCTGTAGACACATGCCCTCATTTCCCTTTAACCTCTCATGTGTAGATACAGCTTCGGCATTCTCCTCTAACCC
>NW_012152748.1:0-1541 GCF_000956105.1 Propithecus coquereli
TATAAAAAGATAAATATAAAAGAAGGGTGACTGTAATAGATATGTTTAAATTTTACTTTAATATTTATATTAATACTTAAGTTATTATACATGAGTCATTGCCTTTTCTTTTAAATATATATTGCTTAGGAATCATTCATTCCAAGAAGCACGATAGTATAATGGTTGCAAAGGAGCCACAGACTATCTGGATTTGATCCCAGGTTCATCACTTACTAACCAGTCTGTGCGTGTTTCTTCAATTATAAAATGACAATCGTAGTGCCTGCTTCATAGGGTTGTTGTGAATTTAAATGAGTTAATATATATCAAGCACTTAGAATTGTACCTAGTACATTATAATCATGCTACTTTTAAAAACTCTCTCCATCTATCATCTATCTATCTGTCTATCCTTAAAGCAAAGAAGGGAAACTGGTACCAATGTCTATGTCAGTTAAAGCGCATGGATTATAAGTATCAAACAGTAGTTCAAATAGGATTTCTGCCACTGTCAATAGAAAATGTCCTACTACTGTAATTATAGATACCATACATGAAGTATCCACAATGCCTAGAAGAGTGCTTGACATCCAGCATGAAGCTATAAGTTAGTGCTGAAATACAATAAACTGAAAAAACTGGAAGTTAAAATTAGTATTAAAATTTGAAATATATTCCCCCAAATCCCACTGCAAATAGTTAGCTTTATCTTTAATGAGTGTGACAGACTGCAATATGCCTTCCCTAATATTCCTTCTTATTCGTAGTAATTTTATGCATTTATCAATTATTTGAGACACAAATACATCTAGCTATAAGATTACATTGATCAGCTCCTCTTGTAGGCAGATATATCAATGTACTCAAGTTCTGTTTAGTCAAATCTAAATAAAAGTGTGGTGTGGGCCTCCTTGAAAGCCTCTTTAAAAGGAGGGCCCATGATTTTTTTTTTTCCTCCTTTCTTCCTGCTTCCTGGAATACATATATGATGGCTGGAGTTTAGGCAACTACTTTGGACCTGGAGGCACACTGAAAATGACAGGGCAGAAAGATAGATGAAGGAAGACATTATGGAGCTGCTGTATCAATCCTAGACTCCTTGCCTATGTAATCTTTTTTTTTTTAATTTTTGCATATTATGAGGGTACAAATGTTTAGGTTACATTGTCCTTGCCCCCCCCAAGTCTGAGCTTCAAGCGTGTCCATCCCTCAGATGGTGCACATCTCACTCATTATGTTTGTATATACCCATTCCATCCTTCCCTCTCCCATCTGCCCGACGCCCAATAAATGTTATTCCTATATATGCACTTAGGTGTTGATCAGTGAAATCAATTTGCTGGTGAGTACATGTGGTGTTTGTTTTTCCATTCTTGTGATACTTCACTTAGAAGAATTATCTCCAGTTCCATCCAGGTTAATACAAAAGGTATTAGTTCACCATTTTTTTTAATAGCTAAGTAGTACTCCATGGTATACATATACCACATTTTATTAATCCACTCATGTATTGATGGACACTTGGGTTGCTTCCACATCTTTGCAATTGTTAATTGTGC
>NW_012152748.1:3163-3543 GCF_000956105.1 Propithecus coquereli
ACTATGCAATTTTGGGCAAATTACTTAAACTCTCTTAGCCAAATGCTTCGTGTGTGAAGTGGGTATAAAAACAGTACTTGTTTCATAGAGTTGTCTAATGCATAAAAAGTATTTAGAGCAGTGCCTGTCATATACTAATTTTTAAATAATATATGATAGCTATTATTATATTTATATAATCACTACCACTTTATTATTTCTATTACTATTTACAGAGGATAAAATAGTATGCACTTTAGGGAGGATTAAGTTCAATGATATATATAAACCACTCAAAATGGCATAGAGTAGATACTCAATAAATGTCAACTATTATCTGTAAAATAATTTGCACATATTTTGTGAAGAGTAATTGGGAGAATACATTTTAAAGCCCAGCA
>NW_012152748.1:14768-15132 GCF_000956105.1 Propithecus coquereli
ACAGGGGCAGGGGCAATGGGGTAGGGACTTTAACCCTTGCATATTTTACATTACCCTATGGTGCCTGCATATGTGCCAGAACAATTTTCCTGGGTCAAGGCATAGAGAGTCAAGCTCAATAACCACATTAGGAAGAATAAGAGGCCAATGGCACATGTGTTGACAGATATTCCTTAGCCAGTGAAAGGAGATAGAGAAAATTAGATGATGAATCTTAAGGACTGAAGCATACACTGTAGTTTTTCTAAATCGCCAATTATTGTGTTCTTTCCAAGGTCACCAAATATGTGTTGGCTGCCTTTGGTGACACAGAAAAGTCCTTAGAGTCTAAATGAATGAGGTCTTGAGTTACTCCCATGATGAA
>NW_012152749.1:0-258 GCF_000956105.1 Propithecus coquereli
ATTAGTATATTGTCATTCTCTCAACTATAAACTGGAAGAAATAAGATTTTTTATGACTTGCCTTACTGGAGATACTTATTGAAAACAAAACAGTCAAATGTATTTGTTGTAACTTCCATACCTATAAAATTTTTTGTTACATTTATAGAGACCTGACATAAAGTTTATAGTAACCTTGTATTTTAAAAATAATAAAATAAATATTCCATTAATAGCTTGAAAGCCGCCTTTTGATAGTGGCTATAAATTTTAATCTTC
>NW_012152749.1:2283-3276 GCF_000956105.1 Propithecus coquereli
GTCACATTTCATAAACCACCTGTAAAGAGGAAAACTTGGACCAGCATCTAGAGCCCAAGGGCTCTTAAAATAAGTTGTGGATTGCCCTTTTTAATCAGGACACAGGAAAGAGAATGATTTCTTTCAAGTATGGGCACTTGAGAATTCCTGGTATCAAGTGGCAGCCCGCAGGCCTCGGAAGCCAGGTTCTTCTCCCTTGAAGAAGTTTCTGTGCATGTACATTAGATGCTTACATGCTCTTGAATGCAGACTATTATAAGGGCCACATAGAAGAGATCAGTGAAAAGAATTTCTTACAGAAATAGGCATTACCCCAGGAGCCAGTTTTAGGCTGGGAGTAATAGAAAGATAAAATAGAAAGGTTGTGCCCTTTATTCTTCATCTCCCTGAAACTTGATGTCTTATTCTTAATATAAATCCTTCTGGCTAAAATATAGAGTTAAAAAAATTAAAAACACCCAACTTCGGAGAAGTGTGTAGGTGAGTGGGGGGAGGGCTAGGGGAACAAGGTTCCTGTGGAACAGAACTCTGATTACACAGGAGGTATCAGCTTTTTCTGTGAAACAAAATTTATTTTGTATGATTTACTCTTCAAGACTTCTATCTATATTAATTCACCATATGAGCTTATCAGTTAATTTGAAACATTTTGGAATTAAGGAGGAAAGTACAATTCAAATTAGGTCTAAAAATTTGCTAATTATTTCTGTCTATATGTTGTTATATTCATGCATTTTCATCTGACTCTCATATGAAAATTTTGAAGTGAATTAATCAATGCATCTAACAAAACCAACATTTTAATCTCAGTAGCAACCCAGTTATTGCATAAAAATAATTTATATAATTACTAAGTTCATTATCTTACTTTCCTTTTCATTTAACTATTTCATTAGTTATTAATTACCCTGTTTTATGCATGCTCTTTAACTCATTTTCATACCAACCTGCTCTTAATTCAATTCTCAGTGACTTAAGTTTCATCAACTAACA
>NW_012152749.1:4588-5420 GCF_000956105.1 Propithecus coquereli
ATCATTGAAAACTGGTTTTAATCCCATTTTGCCTGAGATGAAAGGTTTGTCCTAGACATGGACTTTCAGTGTTAACATTAGGAAGGTCCGGGGCAAACCAGGAAGAGTCGGTCACTTAGGTTCTATGTGTATTTAATGTATTATATTAGCTCATGGAAATTCTGTGGGCAGAGGTCAAAAATATTTTGAGTTGATAAAATGCAAGTTCTACTTCAAACTGAAGAGAATATGAAATTCAAACTAAAGAATGTGTATTTGGGGCCAAAAACCGAGAATAATAGTTAGGACATGGCTGAGAGGATCCCAACAGATAGAAAAGAGTGGTGGATACAAGGGTACATAGAGTAAAATAATTTAGTTGATCTGTGAAAGAAAAAGGGAAGTCCTGGAAAAAATTGCATTAAGCCAAGCCAGGATAAATTCGTCCTCAACTGGCCCTACGTATTTTAACGTTTTTTGCATTTAACTTAATTGTTATTGTTTTGTTTTGCTTTTAGACATCTCTACTATAGTCAAAAGAAAGACACAGCAAAAGAAACTTAAAGTGGAAATATTTCAATCTTTATAAACCATAATTTTCTGAAAAGTAAAACTAAAAATCCAAGCATGGCAAAACAGGACATATTTAGTTTATTTGATTTTATGACCATTAGATATTCTTTAATGATGATTTATCTCACAGTAAATGAATTTCCATCATGCCTGAAGAGATGTGAATTCTAGTTCCAAGACCACTGCTAACAATGGGAATCACATTGAGCCAATAAGTTTTTCTTTGTTGGGTTTCATTTACTTCTTCAATAAAGTAGGGCCTTTGGACTAGAAGATCTTC
>NW_012152750.1:0-461 GCF_000956105.1 Propithecus coquereli
CCTAGCACTCTGGGAGGCCAAGGCAGGTGGATTGTTTGAGCTCAGGAGTTCGAGACCAGCCTGAGCAAGAGCAAGGCCCTGTCTCTACTAAAAAATAGAAAGAAATTATTGGGCAACTAAAATATATAGAAAAATTTGGCCAGGCATGGTGGTGCATGCCTGTAGTCCCAGCTACTCAGGAGGCTGAGGCAGGAGGATCACTCGAGCCCAGGAGTTTGAGGTTGCCGTGAGCTGGGCTGACGCCACAACACTCACTTTAGCCAGGGTGACAGAATGAGACTCTGTTTCAAAAAAAAAAAGTTAGTGTACAAGTACCAAGAAAAGGGGATTTGAGTGTCATCTTTCAGGAGAACAAAAGAAAAAACTCATGATAGCATAGAGTTGGGGGTTCATGGTCAGCCACTCAGGCCTTAGAGTACTGTATTTTCTTTAAAAGAAAAAAGATAGGTAGTGGTAAGGAG
>NW_012152750.1:6489-6799 GCF_000956105.1 Propithecus coquereli
AAAAAAAAAAAAAGAATATGCCTCGCAGCATGTGTAGCAATGTCTCCTAGTTGAACACATTAAGACTTCTGCTGCGAATTATTACTGATAGCCACACGAAGTGTTAAGAAGCATGAATAGCCTCCCACCGGCTCAAGCACGGTTGTGCAGTCAAATTAGATCAGAATAGGACAGAAAAAAACATTTTTCTGCCAAATGGGTTTCATTTTCAGAGCTTTTAAATTTTGGAGTTATGGACAATGGCCTGGTTACCGCCGTAGTAAAGAGATCTAATACAAGAAAATGATAAATCAGTGTAGCTGGGAAGAGG
>NW_012152750.1:6849-8092 GCF_000956105.1 Propithecus coquereli
ACCAAATGCCAGCAAGAATGTAGAACAGCAGGAACTCCTATTCATTGCTGGTGGGAATGCAAAATGGTATACTCATTGAAAGACGGTTAGGCAGTTTCTTACAAAACTAAGCATACTTTTACCATATGATCCAGCAATACTCCCTGGTATTTACTCAGGTGAACTGAAAACTTTTTTCCACAAAAAACCTGCACACAAATGTTTACAGCGATTTTCTTCATAATTGTCAAAACTTGGAAGCAACCAAGATATCCTTCAGTAGGTGAATGAATGAATAAACTGTGGCACATCTAGACAATGAAATATTATTCAGTGCTAAAAAAAATAGCGATCAAGCCATAAAAAGGCATGGATGAACTTAAATGCATGTAGTCAAGTGAAAGAAGCCAATCGGAAAAGGCTATCCACTATTCGACATTCTGGAAAAAGCAAAACTACCTGGGCAATAAAAAAATTATGGTTGCCAGGAGTTGGGAGAAAGGATGAATAAGTGAAGCACAGAAAATCTGTAGGGCAGTTAAACTACTTGATGATATTGTAATGATAGATACATATCAGTACACATTTGTCAAAACTCATAAATTATACAACGCCAGGAATGAATCCTAATGTAAACTATGGACTTTAGTTAATAATAATGTATTAATATTGATTCATCAATTGTAAAAAATCCACAGCGCCTTAACAGCAACAATGTCAAAATCATACCCACACAAAGAGAAAATTTCGGTAATAGCTTTTTCATCGTGAAGCAGACACTGCTTTCAATTTGTAGATCTGAGAAAGAGCTCACAAGGCCATCTAGTCTAGTGTTGCTCAAATTTGTGGCCTGCATAGCAGTCACTTGGGGTGCTTGTTTAAAATGCGATTCCAGGTCCTGCTTTCAGAATTCCGATTCAGTAAGTCTGGGGCGGAGTCCAGGAATATGGCTATTTCGCAAGTCTCCCCTGGTGACTCGATGGGAGATGCTCTAAGTCAGAAAGTTAGTGGCAGACTTGGCACTAGAATCCTTAGCCATCTTTCTTGATCTTCACTGTCTTCTAATTGAAAATATTAAATGTAAATATAAGCAAAACAGATACTTTTTTTTTCCTGAGACTTCAAGACTCAGCTCCTTTTGGGGCTAAACAAGTGGTCAAATGACAGATACTATCTTCCCTGCATGATAGGACTAGGTTATTGTACCCTACACAACACTTTACACTTATCCCAATTTTAGTAGTAATCATATGAGTTTTTAAGG
>NW_012152751.1:0-853 GCF_000956105.1 Propithecus coquereli
ATTAGATATATTGATAGATAATGCCTCTTTCATTTTCTTTTATTAAATATGAATACCTTTTCTAAGGGAAGTAGAAGATTTTAAAAATACAGTTGACTCTTTATAAATAAATGATGAATACTGTGACCTGGAGTTTTCCAAAAGCATAGCCTTAAAAAAGAATTGTGCACAGTTTATTTGGGAAATAATTCCAAGAAGCATAGCGGCGGAGGAGGGAAAATGACAACATAAAGATACTTTAAGAAGTTGCTGCCAGGGGCCATCCTGAAACAAATACAAAAATCTCAGTATTGTCCCTCTCAAGGACTGAAGCTGTAGGTTTTGTCCATGTTCTCAATATATTAAATGTTGTCCCTGATCCTCTTAATTTTCCCGCACTTCCAAATTTTGTTTTTGGGGAAATCGCAGGCAAAAATCAGAACAATACATGCCACAAGATTGAGGCAGCATGCATGCAGCACAAGGGGAATCTGGAACTTTACATTGTAACTGTAGCTGAAATAAAAATAGACCACAGGGTTTTGGTATGTTTCCTGAAGTCCCCACCCTGGGCCGTGAACCAGTAGTGGTAGCGGTCCCAAGCCTGTTAGGGACCAGGCGGCAGAGCTCCGCAGCCTCCCTCCGCTAGCCCCGTCCGTGGAAAAATTGTCTTCCATGAAATCGGTCCCTGGCACCAAAAAGGATGGGGACCGCTGTTTAATGTAATAGATCTTGTAGAACGGTGATTATCATGGCCCACTTGTGAGTTCTGCATTTGGGTTAGGATATTATGCTATGATAGCTCTGAAAGAAAGTAAGGAAAGTGAGCAAAAGGACTTAGATCACATTGATTCTTTACATCATGAAATAGTTT
>NW_012152751.1:903-1294 GCF_000956105.1 Propithecus coquereli
AGGGGAATCTGGAACTTTACATTGTAACTGTAGCTGAAATAAAAATAGACCACAGGGTTTTGGTATGTTTCCTGAAGTCCCCACCCTGGGCCGTGGACCAGTAGTCGTAGCGGTCCCCAGCCTGTTAGGGACCAGGTGGCAGAGCTCCGCGGCCTCCCTCCGCTAGCCCCGTCCGTGGAAAAATTGTCTTTCATGAAACCGATCCCTGGCACCCAAAAGGATGGGGACCGCTGTTTTATGTAATAGATCTTGTAGAACGGTGATTATCATGGCCCACTTGTGAGTTCTGCATTTGAGTTAGGATATTATGCTATGATAGCTCTGAAAGAAAGTAAGGAAAGTGAGCAAAAGGACTTAGATCACATTGATTCTTTACATCATGAAATAGTTT
>NW_012152751.1:3201-3769 GCF_000956105.1 Propithecus coquereli
TTGGAAAATATGCATTTTAAATGTTAAATACTATGTCTTACATATCTACTGGTACTAATGATTTTTTTTCATGTTTTCATAATATATAATGAATTACAACATAATGATTCCTGGCTTGTATGAATGTCTTTAAATAAATGGACTACAAATATGTTCACATAGAGATGTATTATTTCTTAATTTAAATTTGTAGGAGTGGCTAGACACATATTGATATTTACATAACTACTCTCAAAATGTAAATAAAGTTCCCTACTTTGTGATTACTTTAGAAAGTCATTCATTTGCTTGATATCTATGGAAAATTTCAGTAAAAAGGGAGTGTGAACTGTTACCTTCAGCCCTCATCCAGGCAAATGGAAATTGCTCGAGATTTTTTAGTAGATTTTGCAAACATAGACCCAGGATAGTAGCAAAAGAAAGAATGAAAGAAAAAATACACAAGGTTATTCGAAAAATATTTCCAGTGTACACAGTGGCTACATTTCTACCATAGCTCTGCTTTATGATGGATCATAGTACTTAAAACATGCTGTTTTTCTTAACACTTAAGAAAATATAAAATGTT
>NW_012152752.1:0-5124 GCF_000956105.1 Propithecus coquereli
GGGTATTTAATGTCCTTGTGAATATTGTTGATGCTTTAGCTTCTGCTATATCATCTATAATTTTTATTTATGGTACTTTTATAGTTTTATATTTAGAAAAATTTTACTGAACAATAAAAAGCCTTAACAGTCATACATTACATCTTTAAGTGGGAGACCTGGGGCTAACAATGTGAGCCTGACACTAGGAGGTCGGCTCTCACAGAGTCAGGGTTATAATTATTTCAGTGAGAGTAAATACCAGATATAATGGGAGAGCAGAGAGTTATACTGGAGGTAACAGCTGGAAGTCCGTTTTAGTGCTATGGACTGGACTCTTAGGGATGGAGCAGAGGTTGCTGTTACTGAGATATGGATGCCTGGGCTCATCCCTGGAACATAGTCCATGGTGTATTGCTGCGGTCTCCAACATCCCGGCCGTGGACCAGTACAGGTCCGTGGCCTGTTAGGAACCAGACCACACAGCAGGAGGTGAGTGGCAGGCGAGCGAGCTAGGGAAGCTTCATCTGTCCTTACAGCTGCTCCCCATCACTGGCATCACCGCATACACTCCACCTCCTGTCAGATCAGCAGCGGCATTAGATTCTCACAAGAGCGCTAACCCTTCCGTAAACCGCGCATGCGAGGGATCTAGGCTGCCCGCTCCTTTTGAGAATCTAACCTCTGATGATCTGAGGGGCTGAGGGGGTGATGCTAGCGCTGGGGAGCAGCTGCAAATACAGATTATCATTAGCAGAGAGGTTTGACTGCACAATAAATGTAACACACTTGAATCATCCTGAAACCCCGCCCCCACCCGTGCCCCCACCCCCCGGTCCATGGAAAAATTGTCTTCCATGAAATCAGTCTCTGGTGCAGAAAAGACCACTGGTGTATTGGAAACAATAGTCATCATGGACATCAGAAGCTAAAAGTACATTGTTTGGGGTAAAGGTGATAGTGAGAAGAGGGTGTTAAGAGTAAGTCACAGAGCACAGGTATGGAGATTCTGTACCTCGGAATCAGCCAAGTGCAAGTCTGAACCCCTACTCCTCAAATTCTTATGTGGCCTTTGGCAAATTACTGAATCACTTTGAACCTCAATTTATTTATCTGTAAAGTGGGAAAAATAAAGGTACTTATTTCATAGAATTGTTATAAGGATTGATTGGGATTAAATGTATATAAAGCTCACAATAGAGTGTCACGTACATAACAAGGACGATAAATGTTATCCCTTATGGTTATGTTAATAACATTCTTGGTGGCCCCCTACTAGGAGCTTTATGTGTGCCACTTCATCTCATTTCACAGATGAGGAAACTGAGGCCCAAAGGAGTTAGACAGTTGCTAATAAATAGAAGAGCAAGTGAGCAGGTGTATCACCTGCAAAGTGCAGCAGGCTTCCCACAGAGAGTGAGCTCGCACGTGGGGTTGGGTGGATGATTAATTGTCTGAGGAGCGCATAAGGGTTGGAGGGTTGCATTACACAAGCTCTCCAAGTTCCTCTTTCATAATCTCTATCAGTAGACTCAACTCCTAAGGGCCTGGCCTAGAAAGTCCCCCCGCCCTGGTTGCTCCCGGCACAGCACAGTGCCTTTGCCATCTCTCCGAGGACCATGGTGGGAGTCCCCAGACACAGTCCCCATGGC
Source organism: Propithecus coquereli (assembly GCF_000956105.1). Lineage (NCBI taxonomy): Eukaryota > Metazoa > Chordata > Mammalia > Primates > Indriidae > Propithecus > Propithecus coquereli. The sequence continues at coordinate 1,632 of NW_012152752.1, forward strand.
CCTCACTAACAAGGTCCCGGGTGGCAATGTCCTTGAGGACTCATTAAGAATTTGAAGTTGGAAAGGGCTCTTCCAGTGTGTGCCTCCTTTCCTAGGTTTCCTCCTCATCCCCAGATCCAAGGCAAGTTTCCTCCTCATTCTCAGATTTAGGAGTCAGCATCTCTGCCCCCAGCTCCTGTTTGGACCTGGCACCTGGGAGAGCAAAACCCTCAATTTGGGGACCCAGCTTCAGTCCTAGCTCCACCTCTAGTCCCCTGGGTGGCTTTGGGTGAATGAACAGCTCCTCTGTGTCCCCACTGGTTAAATGGAGTTGATATTATAATCTCTCCTGACTCTCCCCATAGATCGATTAGTATGGGGGGTAGAGAGGATGACTTTGGAGAAACTAAATCACCACAGAGGTGTGAGGCCCCCTGCTTCAAACTGCAGTATTCGTCAGGGCTTGAATTACTTACCTGTCCTTGACTCTCCCTTATCCTCCTCCCTCTTCCTAGGACTACTTTTGAGGTCCCTAGAGTATAACACTGTGGTGGAAAATCCCAATGGCAGAGACGGTCTCAGCCTCTCGTTATCTCATCTCCATACATATAGCCTCTCACTTGCTTTCGGAGTAGCCGTCTGGGCTTGTGCAGCTTCTTACACTTTTCACATCCCTTCCCAGGAAAGCTCGCTGGCCCCTGTGCCATAGCAAAGTGAGTCCTTTCACGGCCCTCCCTCTGCTCCCCCTCGACAGGGAAGGGACTTTAGCTGTTAGGCAGTCAAACCTCTTGGTTTTAAGATGTGCTGATCAAAGTATCAAAAGCAGAATAAGAGACTCCTTAGGGTGATGCACCAAGTAAGCAAAGAGCTGTGACTACAATCCAGGGATTGAGGCTGCTTTTCTGGGCACCTTACAAACCCTTCTTTCTTAGATGAAGTTTTTGTTTTCAGATTCTATTAGGTGAGCAGAAGGAGATTAAGTGTTCAACGTCCCCACTGAGAACCCAATCCTTATAGGACAGTCTGACCAGACTCCCAGGACCAGGCCTGGTGCATGAAGGACCTGTTAGTGCTTCAGAGCAGAGACTGCTCACAACACAACAAAGGCAGCCTGGGACGCATATGGAGCCCACGAGAGTGCTAATCTGGAAGGGCCTCTTCATCAGTGATCATTCTTCTGATCCCATCAGCTGCAGACATCTCAGATGGACAGTATAGTGGACAACCCAGAATTTAGGACATCTTATATAAGCTTTGTCTCTTGCAGATTAAGAGCTAGACAGCAGCTCCCGGGGAGCATGTCATTCTGGCCATGACTTACTTGTTTTTAAGGAATAGCTCTTCTGATTGTAAAACACATTTGTGAAGTTTATATAAAAAACCGCGTGTCGGTGTGTGGATTGCTGCAACAACTGCATGCCCCATCCAGACAAAGGGAGGAGCCATTCCTACAGCGGTAACCTGGTACCTTTTACCTGAATCTTTACCTCTTCCAAATCACATCAATCCTTCAAAGACTAGCACAAATTCCAACTTGTCTACAAATGCTTTCCTCATTCCTATGGACCAAAATGATGCTCTTTTTGTCAGAAATCCTGTTTGTTCACCAGTGCAGTCATTCGTTTATTTATGGATGGTGCATAGATAAAATGGGTTTATTATGTATAGTTCCTAAAGATGAAACAGACACAAACCTTATCCTTAAGTTGGACTGGAGGACCTAAGCTAAATAGCTGAATGATTGTGCTGGGAGGTGCAGTGGTAAGTGCCATGTAGAATACGATTAAAGAATATAGTCTGTTCACTGGGCACCGATCAGGGAACTATTCTGGAGGAGCCAGCACTTGAGCCGAATCTTGAAAACTTTAACCACATGACATTTGCAAGATGCTCTATGCAGAGAAAATAGCATAAGCGAAGGGGGAGATACCGGAAATCACAGCCTTTGCCCTCTGATGACAGGGGTTAAAATAAAGAGGAAAATCGGGAAGCAGTTTCTGACTGTGGCCATTTCCCAGCCAAGGCACTCACCTAGACGTAAGCGACTACAGCCTGCAGGGCAAGACTTTGGGATCTACAAAGGGCAGCCATTGAAACTGTGGGGTGAGTCTTTGAGTTGTAAGAGTGTGTCACAAAGATTCATAGAGAATCGAAGGGCATAGATTTACAATCCTTGAGATGCCTTGGGTTACCTGGATTGGTAGTATGTGTAGTGGTTAAGAGCAGGGGCTCTGAAGTCAGACTACCTGGATTAAAATCCTGCCTGTGTCACTTGCTTTATGTGACTCATGTTATTTCTGTAAAATAGGGATTAAAAATGGTACTCATCTCATAGGGATGTTGGGAGGAATAAATAAGCTAATTCACGTAAAACACTTAGAACAGTGCACAGTGCCTAGCCCAGAGGAAGTCTCCCAGTGACTGCTGGCTGCGAGCGTTAGCAGGGAATGCCTCAAGGAAATTCTGTCCGTGCCAAAGATATTGGGGTAGTGTAAACAGTGGGTACTGTAGGGGAAGGGGTTTTGGTTTCTCTTTTGTTCAGTTAGTTTATTGAGATATGGGGTTTAGTTGGTTTGTCATGAGCAGCCCCAGGAGGTGGTATTAACTATCAAATAATAATCAGTATTAATTATAGACAATTTGGAAAGTAGAGAAGAGTAGAAGGAAGAAACTAAAAACCTCCTATATTACTACTCAAACCACTGGCAAAAATTTGGAATTTCCTTCTAGTCTTGTTTTTGCATGCGAGTGTGAGTGTGTTTGTTAATATAAAATCATGTTGCATCCTGCTTTAATAACATAACATTATATGATAAGAATTTCACTTTTTTAAAAAATGTGTTTTTGAATGTATTTTTGTTATGTTTTCCATCAATATGTACTGATGGGATAAAAGGAAATAAGGATGTTTGCAGATTTGCTTTTTATTTTGCTACTTTTGTTTTAATAGCTCTTGTAGACAATCAAATAGATTTTTTTCTTTCCAAAATATAAACTTTATTTTTATATTTCTTGACATTAATTTTTCTAATGATTCTAGGATAGTTATAAAAAATAGGCATAATGGTGGGAACTCTTTCTCCTGATTTGCGTGGAGTAATTTGTTATTCCCCATTAGAAAGTAGTATCTTTCTATTCCTACATAACTATAACTGGGTGTTTTTTCTTTTGAATAAAGAATAGATCTTGACATGTAAAAAATATGTTTTAGGCAATTGATTTAATGTATTACATAAATACATTGACATATTAAATCATCTCCAATTTCTTATAAGAGCTGTAACTTAATAATGCTAGGTTATTCTTTTAAATATTATGGTATTTTAAATCACCTTTAGTTATATTTAGCATTTTGTTTCTATAGTTATAACTAACATTCTCTAGTGGTATTTTTTGTTTCCTAAAATTTTTATATTTTAGTGTGACACGTGTGCTAACTTCATAAACAGTGATGCGATTCTTTTATCTTTTCCTGTGCTACAGGAAAGTTTATATAGCATGAGAATATTCTAGT
>NW_012152752.1:10496-11876 GCF_000956105.1 Propithecus coquereli
GAGGGAGAGAGGTCCAGAGCGGTAATGTCCCCTGTTCTTATATCAGGGAATAAAGTAAAGGTATTCAGGTAAATGCAGTGAGAGAGTTAACAAGTGTAGTGTGGTCAAAGGCATGGGAAAGTCCTTACTTGGAGAGAGAGAACTTAGTAGAGGGTAGGCGTGTAGAACAAGGTCTATTTCTTCTTTTTGAATAAACAAGTTAATTTAGAGGATTGATTCTTTTCCTCCTTGGATGTTTCTTTGCAGGAACTCATGCAGCTAAAATCTGGGGCCAATGGAACAGCCATTACTGAGTTCATCCTGCTGGGCCTGGTGGAGACACCGGAGCTGTGGCCAGTGGTCTTCGTACTCTTCCTCTTTGCCTACTTGGTCACAGTCGGGGGCAACCTTAGCATCCTGGCTGCCATCTTGGCAGAGCCCAAACTCCACACCCCCATGTACTTCTTCCTGGGGAACCTATCGGTACTGGATGTTGGGTGCATCAGTGTCACTGTTCCCTCAGTGTTGACTCGTCTCTTGTCCCACAAACATACAATTTCCTACGGAGCTTGCCTTACACAACTCTTCTTCTTCCATTTGCTCGTTGGAGTGGACTGCTTCCTGTTGACCACCATGGCCTATGACCGATTCCTGGCCATCTGCCAGCCCCTCACCTATGGCATTCGCATGAGCCAGACGGTCCAGAGGATATTGGTGGCTGTGTGTTGGGCTTGTGCCTTCACCAATGCACTGACCCACACTGTGGCCATATCCACACTCAACTTCTGTGGCCCCAATGTGATCAATCACTTCTACTGTGACCTCCCACAGCTCTTCCAGCTCTCCTGTTCCAGCACCCAACTCAATGAGCTGCTACTCTTTGCTGTGGGTTTCGTGATGGCAGGTACCCCCATGGCCCTCACTGTCACCTCCTATGCCCATGTGGCAGCTGCGGTCCTGCGAATCCGCTCTGCAGAGGGCAGGAAGAAAGCCTTCTCCACATGTGGTTCCCACCTCACTGTAGTTGCCATATTCTATGGTTCAGGCATCTTTAACTACATGCGACTAGGTTCAGCCAAGCTTTCAGGTAAGGATAAAGCCATTGGAATCTTTAACACTGTCATCAATCCCATGCTGAACCCTATCATCTACAGCCTCAGGAACACTGATGTGCAGGGCGCCCTCTGGAGGATGCTCAGGGGGGTGCGGCCACTGGCTTGAGGAGGTATCAAGCACCCTTGTTCCCTGTGTCTTTTTGGACTAAAGGAAAATTCTTCTAGAGCCAGGGAATAGGACAAAATGGTCCAGAACTATTTCCATCTCCTTGAATGTGAGGATGACTTTTTGTTAGAGGATAATAATTAATATTTCTCAAAGAAGCCCCAGCCCAACTGTAGGCAA
>NW_012152752.1:13239-14518 GCF_000956105.1 Propithecus coquereli
CTTTTCAAAGTTTGCATAATACTCCATTCTATGTATAAATTATAATATGTTTAACCAAATCCCTGTGGATATAATTTATATCCTATTTTGGCAACTTCTAATAATACTGAGATTAATATCTATATATCTTTTCATACATCTGAAATTAACCCCACTGGCTAAATTCATGAAAGTAATTTGTGTACGTGTGTGTATATGTATATATGTGCATGTGCACTAAAGGAATTACAAATGCAAAGTTAAAATTTGGTAAAAAATGGTAAAATTTTGTAAAAAATTTGCCAAAAAATGTGCATTATTTTACATCCCGATTGACAGTGTATGAGAATGACTGTTATTTCATATCTTTGAATTCATTGGGTGTTATAAATATATCTTTGTATCTTTGAAAATGAGATAAAATATTGAATTATCTTTTAATTTGAACTTCTTTGTTTATGGTTGACTAGGTTTTTACATACAGTCATGTGTCATTTACTGATGAGGATACATTCTGAGAAATGTTGTTAGGTGATTGTGGTGTTGTGTTTGCACACACCACAGAGTGTACTTACACAAACCTAGGTGGGATAGCCTGCTACACACCTAGGCTACATGAAATAGACTATTGTTCTGACCACAGTTATGTATGCAGTCTGTCATTGACTGAAATGTCATGTGGTACATGACTGTATTTGTTATTTGTATTTCTTTTTTTTCAATGTTTGTACAATATTTTCAAAAATTTATTATGCTGAGAAAAGAAAATCTCAATAAGTTCTTCCCAAGTAGAAAGGTAATAGGCCATATCATCTGAACACAATGCCATAAAACTAAAAATTAAATACAAAACATTAAACAGATGATTAATTTTCCTGGCAATTAAATACCATATATCTGGAATACTACTACACCATGAAAAAGGATGAATTAAGGTCTTTTGCAAGAATTTGGATGAAACTGGAGACCATTATCCTAAGTGAAATATCTAAAGAATGGGAAAACAAATACCACATGGACTCGCTGTTAAACTGGAACTTACTGATGGGCACACATGTTCACAGAGGGAAGTAAAACTCAATGTCATTTGTATTTCTTCTTTGCAAATAGCCAGTTTGTATTTTTTTGCCCCTTTTGTGGTAGTTTGTCTTTTATTAATAATTGGTAGAAACACTTCATGTTTTAAAATGGTAAAATTGTGTGGCATATATGTTGCAAACGTATTTCCCAATTTCCCGTTTGTCTTTGACTTTGTTTAGAATGTTTGCTGCCCGCATTAAGTTTTACATTTTTATGAACT
>NW_012152752.1:16222-19541 GCF_000956105.1 Propithecus coquereli
TCCAACATCACCTTGCCCAAACTTCAAGGAGACATGCCGGCAGTTTATGAGGACCAGCTCCAGAAGTCCTTGCCAGCATGTTAAATCTTGAGTCCTGAAAAAGTGCTCCCATGTCAGTTAGCTCTGCTCATCTACCCATCCTTTCATTCTACCCCACTCCCCTAGTCCTTCAGCATCTGCTCCAACCTTTGCTCCTCCATGAACTAGAGGGATTTCTAGTTCCTGCCGGAATGTGTTAGCCAGTGAATTAGTTCCCTGCTGTTGCTGTAGCAAAGACAGTGACAAACCTGATGGCTTAAAATGACAGAAATTTATTCTTTCATGGCTTGCCAGGGGTGCAAAAGTCTGCAATGAGTTCTGTGGAGCTATCTTCAAGGTGTCAGCAGGGCTGCTTCTTTCTGGAAGCTCCAAAGGAGAATCCACTCCTTACTCCTCCAGCTTCTAGTAGCTGTTGGCATTCTGTGGCTGTGGCTACCACACTCCCATCTCCACTTCCATCGTCACATTGCCTTCTTTTCTGTTGTCAAATATCCCTCTGCCTCTCTCTTATAAGGACATTTATGACTATATGTAGGCCCTCCCAGGATAATATTCCCAGCTTAACATCTCTAACTTTAAAGTTCCCTTGACCATATAAAGTGGATTCCGGGAATTAGGTTGGATGTCCTTGGCAGCCATTACTCCACCTCCCACCGCCAGGTAGAGGAATTCTTTGCAGTGAGTAAATTATTTCCTCTTGACTGATAGATGGGATTTCCTCTCAGACTATGCTGAGACCTGATCTCAATTATTTTGGAGATTCTCAGGGACGTGGAAGATGTTCTCAAGAAGGACAAAAATCACCTTGTTAGACTTCTGCTTTATATGAGGTGTTCTTGTGGCCTTCAGGCAAAAGGAGGTTTCTCTCCTCTAGCAAGGGGCAGGGATGCTTCTGCCCTGGCAAGTGGATTCAGGGGAGTCTGAGGATTCAAAGTTCTCGTGCTCATCCACTCAAACATCCCATTCCAGGACTCAGAGTCTCACTCCTTTCCTACCAAGGCTCAGAGTTTAACCTAGGAGAGCTGCCCAAATTACATGTCCAGCCCTCATGGTAGTTCCTCCACCCTTACAATTAAGCCCTAGGCCTAATTTTCGACACTGTGCATCTACAGCTGCAGAAGACTAATATCTCATTAAATGTCGCCATGGAAGATTTCCAGACTTTGCAACACACCCTGAGCTGATAGCTCTTAGATAACATGGACACTATTATCCAGTTTCTTCCAGGCTTTCAAGGAACTTAACAAAAGCCATCCCTATTCTTAAAACTCCACAATACTCAAAAATACTATAGTTCTAGAGCTACCATATAACCCAGCGTTTCGCTTTCCACCTGTACCTCATCCCAATCTATCAAAAGCAAGTCTGAGCAATTATGATGCCATCACATGCTGGGGGTTATCACCAACCTCACTTACCCCAAGAGGGTGAGTGGTCCAGTTTCAGTATTCTTTCTGGAGGATATTCTTCCTGGAGCCACCCCCAGAATCAACTATCTTAGTTGGGTTCCCACCAAAGCAGAATCTAAGACAAGATGTGTGTGTGGTTTCACTGGGAAATCTCATGGAGCAAGAGTGAGGTTATTTATTTGGGAGGTGATCCCAGGGAGCAGGACCGATTTAAGAAGAGAGTGAGACAGGGAAGGAAGAATTGTCCCCAATTGAGGAGTGCATTACCAAAGTCCCTGCTATGGACAGCAGAGACTTGATTGTGCAAGAACATATAGAATGCCCCTCAGAACTGTGTGAAAATGGGGGTGGGGCATCTATCCACTGTCTCCATTCCCCATTGTCAAGCTGCCCTCTGCACTTCTGAGCTCCACATGTGCTCAGACAGAGTGAGCTCCCCCAGTGTCCATGCCATCAGAGGATCCCAGGGAAGGGGCTACACTGTCAGCTTGCAGTGAGCAGAAACCTGCAGGAAACTAACTGTCCACCCAGCCGTGGCTGAAATCCAAAGACAGGCTAAGCAGATGTGAGTCAGAATGTCTGATATGTCTGCTACAATTTACTTCCTAGAATTGTTATAAGGAACTATAGGGCCTTCAGGCTTGTAAAGTTCTTAGTGCATTACCATGTACATAACACACACTCATAAATGTTAGCAATTCATACGTAGATGAACTGTTGCACCTCTGCTAGCAGCTTCATGAATCTTACTTCATTTAATGTTCACAGCAATGCTCTGTGGTGGAGGATACGCTCATGTCATAGATGGGGAAACTGAGGCCCAAAAGTGTGGGCAGCTTTGCAAAGTCAATCCACTAATGACCAGAAGAGCAGGTCTGTCTGTGATGCTTTTCCTACTGTACTGACTTTGCTAGTGGGAGGAGAGAGAGTACTCTGCCTTGGCGGAGGGGGTGACCCACACTGCCTTGGGGAAGGGGATGTTGGGGGAGCAACTATTAGTGGGAACAGGAATTGGAGGAACACAGCCCTCAACCTTCCCACACCCTCCGCTCATTAATCTGTGACCTCCACAAGGGCTCTCACTTTCTAAGGGCCTGACGTAGAAAATTATATTGGTAGGCAGCTTCCCAGGAGTCCTTTCAGCATGACATAGCTCTTCTACCACCACTTCCAGAATCATTAGAGGATCCCAAAGACACAGTCCCAATGGCCCCACTAACGAGGCCCAGAGAGAAAGCACCCTATTCCTGAGGACTCATCAGCACACTGGCTTTGAAGAAGGCTCCTCCCTCTTCTTCGGGGGCCTCGTCCTCATCCCCAGGTCCAAGGCAAGTTCAGAAATTGGCTTGTCTCTGCTCAGACCCCCAGGTTGACATCTGGGAAAGAAAATCCCTGCTTTAGGAAACCCATATCTAGTCCCCACCTGCACCTCTCCCTCCCTGGGGCTTTGAGGATAAGCGCAAGTCCTCGAGGCCTCAGTCACCCACCAGGAAGTGGAGCTGCCTCGTCTGCCCTAACCACCTGCCCAGAAAGCCAGCACCAGAGATGAAGCCTTCTGTGAGGTTGAAATACCAGAAAAGGTGAAATGTGGTCGCCATCTGCGTGAAGGGCTTGAGAGGCTTCACTTTCCATCTCTTTCTCCCCACACTACTCCGCTCTCCTGGGAGGGCTAATTTCTGAGTCCCCCAAAGGATAACACTGCAGGAAAAATAGCCCCATGACAGAGAGGATATTAGCTTGTTCTCCTGTCATTTCTTATATATAGCTACTTACTTGCTTTCTGGGAGGATAACTGGGTCCACACAGCTCCTCACCTTCTTTCCTGTAGAAACCCCTCTGGCTTCTGTGCCCCGTCCAGGGTGAGTATTCTC
>NW_012152752.1:30526-30857 GCF_000956105.1 Propithecus coquereli
ACCCTTCCTACCAGGAAAAAAACATTGAACTTCAGGTTTTCCTGAAGGTGTAAATGATATAAAGTAGCCTGGGTACTCCTGATTCCTCTGGCTAGCAGATGATTACAGAAGGACAGAAGTAGGACTGACAGATGGGAGAGAGGGAGGAAGATGTGCCATCAAAGTCCTCCACCTCCCTGCCTCTGGGGCCATGCCTGCCAATTTCATGTAGAGAACGGAGATGAAATATGATACTTGTGGGTCTCTAGACACTTCAGGATTAAAGAGAATGTGTTTCCCTCAAAGGAAAAATTCTTGTGAACAAAAATCAGGAATATGGGTTATAATTGCA
>NW_012152752.1:30907-31210 GCF_000956105.1 Propithecus coquereli
CAATTGTTTTGCAGTAACAAACAATGTTCTGATGAATATCCTTACAGAGCTGTTGTTCCAGATTTATGCAATTATTTCCTAGGATTAATACCTATCAACAACTTGATCAGATTAAAAAAGTACAAATATTAAATTTGAGATGCACATGCATGCACATACACACACATCGCTCTTAATTTCCTAAACTTTTGCACTAATTTATAGTTCGCTAAATTATGATAATATCTATTTACCCACATCCATGCCACTAAGGGGGGTTATAAATAAATATCTTTAATTTTTACAATCTGAAGATTAAGAAAT
>NW_012152752.1:31260-32547 GCF_000956105.1 Propithecus coquereli
TTTTTAAAACCATGAGCCCGGTGCCAAACATTATTTCATTCAGCTGTTTGCCTTTCACCTCCAAGAAAATCAGTTTCTTCTCTCCACTACAACATAAGAATCCCACTGGATATTTAGGGGACAGATGGGTCTAGAGAGGAAAAGAGCCCCCTAAATAAAACATTAATGCATACGTGATATAGTCTAAAGTCAAGAAAGGGATGGTCCATCTCCATCCCCTGCCATGTTTTTTTCTCTTATTTAGTGTCACCTTCCTCACACACGTGATAAAGCCTTTGAAAGAGTAAGCATTTGTACTCCATTTAGGTCCTTAGAATTTTCATCATAGAGTACCCAACATAGCCTTTTCCTCTGAAGTCGGTCTTTTCTCTCCCAAAGCTACTTGCTCAGAAAATACATGTCTATAAATGTAGTTCCTGGAAGAAAATCTATCTTTCTTTCTTTTTCTCTCTTTCTCTCCCTCTCTCCCTCTCCCTCTCTTGCATGGACTGAGCTGATTATTTAAATTAGGGAACACAAAGGTGCCATATGCATACATTAAAACTTGTCTTTAAATATGTGTTTGATCCCTACTTGAATTAGTATTCTCTTCCACTTCCCAAATGTGTTTACCAAGTATATATCACAGCCTTTTTCCCTTTGCTGGTACCTCTTTCTGACTTTACGTTATTGGTACATCAGGACAGCACCAACCCACAGTATTTCCTCCTCCTGATGTTCAACTGGCACTGAGCCCGTTCATTTCTGATTCTCTCCAGCCTCCCTGGGAAGGCTGCTTACCCTGTCCTGGCAATTCACTGTCCCTCTGCCGTATCATTCCTAAAACTGTCCCCATGGCTGCACCTGGAGCTCAGCTTTCTGAGATTTCCTCTTGGGGTCAAGGGACTGGAAAGATGAGCTGAGATGAGGAAGTGAAGCTATGAGAGTGGGAGGTAGGACAGGATTGGAGTGGAGCAAGGAGGATGAAATGCGAGGACACAGGGACAGGATGGTGGGCAAAAGGGGTAGAAAGGAAGGGTGGAAGTGAGGGAAAGGACACAATGAGAAAATGGTAGACGAGAAAGGATGAGAGAAGTAGGGCATCCAACAAGATGCCTCAGGAATGTAAACGAGATGAAGAAATTGATGTGCAATAAATGAAGAACGAGAAGGGGCAGGGGGCTGAGAATAAAATTCATACTGTGGAATCACCTCCCATCAGTGTGTGGCCATATAATAACCAGCTTCTGTACCTTTGATGTTATTGCTTGGCCTCACCCTTCCTACCAGGAAAAAAACATTGAACTT
>NW_012152752.1:44971-45323 GCF_000956105.1 Propithecus coquereli
TTCTGGGAATCTCCACCCATTCCCCTTAAAAGACATGAATATTCCACCCCCAGCTTAACATATGATTAGGGATTAGCATAAAGGACAGACCCTAATCCTGGGATGGTGCTCTTCCTTATTGGAGCAGTCTGCTCTCTACTGACCTGTGCTCTGTCTTTAAACTCTGGGTCTTCTCTACTCACAGGGACAGACCTGTTTCTCTCTGGAACATACTTTTGCTTTTCAAATAAAGGCTGCTTGTGTGGAGGTGCTTCGTGTCTGTCATCCCTGCATCCCACCAGCCCTGTCTGTGGCTCTTCCAAGCAAGGAGCCAAAGAACCAGGACAGCTCTCTCCCAAAACCCACCCTAACA
>NW_012152752.1:50638-51937 GCF_000956105.1 Propithecus coquereli
TATGAAAACAATGACATATAGAGTTAGGATACGGGGAAATGAAGTTAGTTAAAGCAGTAAGAGTGGACCCCTGAAGTTGAGAACATGGAACCAGAGGCAGGTATTAAATACCTTCTTAAAGAAAAACTGCAGTCTAAACACAGGAAATTCCAAAGACATTCTTTGTCTCTGTCTGCCTTCCCCACATCAGTTTCAGACAGGGACCCCACTTTATACACTACTGCTGCAAGCTGGGTGGGTTGTGTGTTGACGGGGTCCACGCTAATCATTTGCTTTCAACTGAGCTCTAGTCATTTTGGTCTTTTTCTCTCCAGGACATAGAACCAGAGCTAAGGTCTCAGAACTTCTAATGAGCCTATTGGAAAAATACCTAAATGGCCTGTGGTAGCAATAGCTTAACACAATGTGCCACAGCTCAAAAGGCCAAATTAAATTCTGTTATCATTCAGGGTTTTAAATTAAAGATGTATTTATTGGAGCGAGAGAGACCTTCCAGTGCCTTCTGCAGGGTGTGATGATAGAAAGGGAGCTTTCTTGGGGGCATAGCTCACCCGAGGTTGATAAGTCAGAAGCTGAGGCTAACTTTTTATTTGTTCTCTGCTTTTTTTTCTTAAGATGCCAGAAACTTAGCCCCCCACCCCCTCCTTTTAGTACAATCTTAACTAGCACAATGTTGCTAAAGAAGCACAATGTTACTTTTGCTTTTGCAGAAGTTTCTGGAGCTTCCTCTCCCTCCCACATATCACAAGGCAAACTAACACAAAGAAAACAAAAACAAGCACCTGTGTCCCCTCTTGGTGAAAGTGAGTTATCAGTACAAACTTTGTGGAGGCCAATTGGGGAAAAAGTATCAAAGGCTCTTAAAATAAAAACTTTTGACCCAGTGATTTTACCTCACCAGCTTCCCCTAAGGAAATAATAGACAAATGAACAAAAATGTCCAGAGACACTTTACAAATAATGGAAAAAACTGAAGGCAACTAAATATTGAGTAATAGCACATTAAATGAATTAGGATATATTCATTAAATTGAACACTGAAATACTGTGTAGGCATGAAGTAAAAATGTAACTGAATATTTATTAACATACAAAGATGTTATTATTGTTACATGAAAAAGCAAGTTTCAAGACACCTTGAATTCATTCTGGAAAAAAACATATTTAGCAGAAACTAAAGTCTAGAATTTACACCAAATGCAAACAATAGTTATCCTTGGATGCTGGAAATGCAGATAATTATTTTTGACTTATTTGTATTTCTAATATTTCTGCAATAAATTCATATTATTTGTTTAA
>NW_012152752.1:65253-67052 GCF_000956105.1 Propithecus coquereli
CCTGAGCCTGAAATGTCCAGACCTTATCCGATGCTCTGTGTCGCTCTCAGGGTTCCCGGGTTCTGCTGTCTCTACGTCTCTCCTCCATCCAATGAACGTTCACAGTCAGGCCATAAAGGACCCTAAGTAGAGTCGTGGGACTCAGGGCTGGAGAAGGGGAAAGGTGACAAGCAGGGAATCTGGTACCTGGACCTGCAGCCTCCATAAAAGAGGAGACAGAACGTAAAACTGTCGGTGCCCCAACAGGCTGGGGGACCTGAGAGCTGATGCCTGAGCATCAGCTCAGGAAGGAAGGGCTGAGTCAGGACCTTGCTGGGACTGTTTATGAGTTTGGGGCAGGCCTCAGGGATGCAGTCCCACGATGGCTTCCTTAGACAAACATGAGTAACTGCTCATGTCAATATCTACAACCAAGGGCCTTGGGAAATGAGTCTTGTTGATAAGGAGTGAGCCAGATTCCCCCTTGTCCTCCTCCCTCACCTTGTCACCTCCCCAATTTTCTCCCTTCTCCCTTCCCCCTCCCTTTTTCTCATGGATAGGATCCCCCAGCCCACCCTCTCTCTGACCAAACTCCCAGCACGACTGTCTCAGAGCTGGAAGGGCTTTAGATTCAGACTGGCCTATCCAGCCCCATGCCCTCTCCATAGGGAAACTGGATTGTTAGCATCCCTGTCTAGATAACACCTTCCCTAGATAACAACTTGTCTTGTCTTTGTATCTCCTCCTTGATGGGGAGCTCACTACCGTAAGACAGATTTCAAGCAAAGTGCCTCCAGTCTCATATGTGGTAGCTATGAAACATCTCAGTTTGGAGTCCTCATTTAGGCCAGAGTAACGCATGGAGCACAGTGCTGGAGGACAGTATGAATGACTTCAGGTCTCTTCCTAATTCCACTAGTAGATGGGCCGTGACTACTGTTCCAGGCCTTAGTTTCCTTCACTTTTCAAACCTAACAATAAGAAACCCTCCACTGGCCAAATGATGAGGTGGTGAATTGTCTTGGTGCCACCACCGGCCATCCCATGGAGTTGATTGTGTACTTGGCCTCTCTCCTGCTGCTGAAGTCCTTGCATTCAATCTTGACCACCTGTACCCCTGTCCTGGGAGTAGCTCAGACTCCCAACTCCCAACCTCAGTTCTACTCATGCCTGGGAGTCTGTGTTGCTACCTTCCTTCCTCCTTTTCTTGTTTTATTCATGTATTACTTATCAATGACAGGCATTGGGCTAGATCCTGGAGGTATCACCATGAACAAGATGAACATGATTTCCTCCCCTGATGGCGCTTGCAGGCCAGTATGAGACAGGTCTTCCCCAAATGACAGAAACAGAGATGAAATAATCACAAACTGATGAATGCCCCAAAGAAGCAAGAATCTGATTTAGAGAATAATGGGGAGAGAAGAGCTGGCAACTTCTTAGATTGGTTGGTCAGAAAAGGTTTCTGAAAAAGAGACATTTAAGCTGACACCAGACAGCTGAAGGGTGTCACCTACTTAGAGAATTGGGAAAAGACCTTTCCAGAGAGTGGGAACAGCATTTGCAAGATATAAAAGTGAAAAATGAGCTTTGTGCAACTCAGGGCTGAAAGAAAGGGGTGGTGTTTTGTGAGCAAGGCTGTGACACAAATTGAAGTAGAGGCAGATTAAGCCAGTAAGTCATTCTGCTTTTATTCTAATTCCGATGAGAAGTCACTGAAGTATTTTAAGCAGAGCAGTGGAATGGTTCAAACAGGTTGAATGAAGAGCATTCTGGTTGCTATGGGGAGAAGCTTTGGAGACAGATAGGAGCAGGGTCAG
>NW_012152752.1:67102-72574 GCF_000956105.1 Propithecus coquereli
AACTATTTTCTTAGAATTAAAAATATCATGGGCTAAATTTTATAATATCTTTAGATAGGCAAAAAAGTAAGAACAGACCCAAAAATATAACATGGAAAATCTTTATGCCACTTAATCATTCCAGAAACTTCTAATCTGGCATACTCAATTGCGGGGAGGTAGCTAAGCTCCCAGCAAAAAAACGGGTCCCTTTGGTAGAGTTGCAACAGATAAGAAAATAATAGAGAAAACTGGAAAATAAAAGAATACACAGAGACAAAGATATAGTTTTATAAGTTTATGAAGATTATAGGCAAAGTGGGATCTCAGGGGGCCTAGACTTTCTCCGTGGGTCTCAAAAAGCCCTGAATGAGGTCTTACATGGTAACTTACAGGGAATAGTAATTAATTGCCAGGGGTAACAGATTTACATAACAACAGGTAGTTCCTCTCGGGTTAACAGAATTTCAAAAGGCTTCTACAGATCCTTTAACTAATTCTATCTATGTCAACAAATGGTCACAAAATCTTTCAAAGATTAACTTCTAAGTTCTAAGGTAAGTTGATCACTTAACAGAGGGGTTAAACAGGCATATGTTGGCTCCATATTTATTAGGTTATTGTGAATAGAGACAGGTTGTCTAGAGTGTTTAAACAGGAACTTGTTTTTAGCCATTCAGATAGCTGTCTGTTCCGGGGGGCACTCCATTGTCAGCTCTCATCCTGTAGTTTTAACAGATTCGCTTTGCATTACAAAGCAAATCCAAACCTTTAGGTCTGAGAAACGCGGTGCCTTGTGGGATACAGCCGCTACTGTCTTTCAGAGATGCCCTTCCAAGTGTAACAGCATTTGAAATGCAAACCAACAAGTTCACATATTCCTTCAGGGGAAAACTCTGAAAAACTCCTAAGACTAATCTTGTCTGCAAACACATCTATATTAATTCATAGAGCAACACTCAGTATTATAGAAATAGTATCTATAATTTATTTTAAATCCTATTATTATATCTTAACATACTCTCAAAGTGTTTAAAGATTAGTATATTATGATACCCTATGGATTTTTAAATGGTATTTAGACAGATGTGTGCATCATAAGAAAGAAAGATTGTACAATTGGACAAAGGGGGAAAAGAAAAAATATTGGAAAGGAAAAGGAAAAATTATCATTATTTGCTGATATAATGAGCGATCTGGGAAACCTCAAACAACCAAAACTGAAATGTCATTAGAAATAAAAAGGTATTAACTAATACCTTTTGTAATAGCTTGGATGGAACTGGAGACCATTCTTCTAAGTGAAGTATTGCAAGAATGGAAAAACAAACACCACAGGTACTCACTATTAAATTGGAACTAATCAATCAACACCCATGTGCATATATGGTAGTAAACTCAACAGAAAGCAAGCAGGTGGAGGGGAAGGGAAGAGGTAAATTGACACTTAACAGGTACAATGCACACTATCTGGGTGATGGGCACACTTACAACTCGGACTCAAACTGTACAAAAGCAATTCATGTAATCAAAACATTTGTACCCCAGTAATATTCTGAAATTAAAGAAAAAAAAAGAAATAAAAAGGGATGTCAGTAAAGTGGCCGATCACAAAATGAATAGACCCAATCACAAAGCTAATGGTGCTCCCACTAAGCCACACAGTGCTGTGATTAAGTGTGGAATTCCAGCCTATACATTGCCGCTTACAAGCTATGAAACCTCAGGCAGGTTACTTGAGCTCTTTAAGAACCAGATCCTTCATGTGCAAAACAGGTGGTGACAAGGATTTAGTAATAAAGTATTTAACACAAAGAATTGGGACACAATGAGCACTCAATAGATATTGCCCATCATTATATATATATTATATATGTAAGAATTGATCAGGTTAAAATACAATGTAAAGCAATCCCATCCACATCATCAACAAACTAAGTATTATGATATTAACAAGAACTGGGCAGGACCTTTAAATTCTCCAGAGAAATGTAAGATAAAAATTTAATAAATGGATAGAATTATCAAGATTCTAGATAGAAGGATGAAATATTACAAATGTGTGTATTCACTCTTTTTTAACTTAACCTATTCAAAGTCAAAATCATAACAAGATTTTTGGCAAACAAAACTATTTTAAATTTCATCTAAAAGTAAACATGACAATGAACCCAGAAAACATTGAAAAAGAAAGTAAGAAGGGGCCACTTACTCTGCGAATCCATGACGCTAAAACAATGTGCTCCTGATGCTAGAATGAGCAGATCAGCAGAGCTGGATGGTGCTGGGAGTTAGCTAGTCTCCCAGAAAAACAGGCCCCAAGGCAGGATCATCGCAAGGGATTTGGAAATAAAGAAATAATATAGATGGAGAAATGATAGAGACAGAGGCAAACTGCAGTTTAAGTGATGGGGTGGTTAGGGGGCCTCCAGCATTCTCGTGAGCTGTGATGCCCCGACTGAAATCCGACATCAGTGTTTATTGTTACAGCAAATAGTTGTCTTTTGTTAGATAATTACATGTACTGCTCATTTTTTTTTTGAGGTTTCCAAGGGAATCTTACCTAATTCTGCCTGCAAGAATAGACGGTTACAAAATTTTTCTAGGATAAGCATGTTAAGCCCTAAGTTAGAAACAGACCTAGCTGAGCATACAAATTAAAGATAAACTGTATAAAATGAGAACACTGAGTCTGTGTACTACTCTAATCTACTGCTTCTAAACACAGAGACATGTAGTCAGGTGTGAAGCAGGAATAGCCTTGAAGTCTAGGATAGTTCTAACTGCACGTTATCTGCTGGGCAGGTATTTTAATCAGCTTCTCCTCCAAGGACCCAAACCAACCTTCTGCCTTGCAAAAAGCTCAAGGCTATGGCCGGCAGCAAAGAAGAAACGTTGCTTTGCAAATGTCCTCTGGCAATGCCTCTCTTGTTGGAAGCAGCTTCTATTCTGTGAACTAACATGTCCACAGATTCCTTCAAGACAAAGCCCTGCAAAACTCCTGAAACTTTTCACATCTCTTAGCCTATTTATCAACAGGAGGGAACTGAGCCACGTACACAAGGGACTTTGTGGATTGTTATGGCAGTACTTTAAATCAACAGGTAAAGTTTGCATTATTCAGTAAATGGCGTTGGGACAAACTGTCTATTTAGGGTAAAACATTAGATCAATGTTTCATATCTTGCCAAAATATTTAAAATGCATTAAAGATTAAAACTATTTATCATGATTTTTTTCTTGTAGAAACCTAATGTAGGTTAACTGAAAATTTCAAAAATAAAAAAAGGAGAAAATACACAGACTAGATTTAATTCTACCATGCAGGGATAGATAAGCACTTTTTACATTTTATGTGTCTTTTGTCGAGACATGAAGGAGCAAAAACAGTTTCATAAAGCCCTGAGCAAAGAGCACTGCAGACAGAGAGCTGTGCATGCAAATGCCCTGAGGTAGGAAAGGGCTTGTTGTGCTAAGGAACTGTTGTTAAGGCCTTAAATTTTATTCTAAGTGCAATAAAGCACCTTAAAGAATTTTAAGAAGAAGACAGTGTGTATATTTAGCAACTATCCTTCTATTTGCATTTTATTGTAGTATTTTAATAAAGCATGGCTGTTGCATTTTTAAACAATACTTTTTTAGTGCCTATCACAGCTAACAGCTTTCCTAATATTGAACCATACTTTTGTTCCTGGTATAAACCATTAAAATTGATTTTCCAATGTTTTATGTGTCTTTTGTCATTATATTTCTAAAATAAGTTTGGTCCACAGCCTCTTGGCATGCGTATGGGCCAATCTTATTTATTTTGTATTATGATGTCAACATTAGCTTCCATATTAAACTTCTATTCACTTATTGTCAATTTCTCCTGATTGAAATATGTTGAAATTTCTTCAATATTCTTATATGTAAATTTTAAAAGATATTCCATTGACTTTTTTCCAAATGAAAAAGCTTTTTACTCTATTGTAATCTATTGATTATAAACAAAAAATATTTTTATTTTGAAAAATTCAAGCAACAAAGAAAAATGTCAAGAAAGTAAAAATCACCCTAGATTCTGCTAACATTTCAGCAAGTATTTTTTCCAGCTTTGTTTTACATTAAATCATTTTTATACACGTCAGAATGTGCTATAGTACATTTTCTAAGTCAATGTTGTTGTTTTTTGTGGCTGCATACTATTCCATTTTATAATGGCATCATATATATTCTATTAATATCCTGATGATATATATTTAGATAGCTTCCTGTTCTCTCTATTACAGATGATATATCAATGCGCATCTTTGTACATATATGTTTGCATATATTTCCAGATCTAATCAAAAGGATGCACACATTTTTTTTCCATACATATTGCCACAGTGTCCTCCAGGAGCAAAGGCGTTTTAACTTGCACTCTTCAAATTAACGTTATAGGAAATGTCAAGCCTTTACACTCTTGCCAATCTGATCGGTGAAACTTGTTTTAATATTCACATTCTTCTTTACTGATAAATTATGATAAAGACAAAGAATTTTTTTAAATGAACTCAATTGAGATGATAGATATGTCCATTTGTTTCACTATAGTATCACTTTAATATCTATACGTATCCCATAACAGCATGTTGTAAACTTCAAATATATGTAATAAAATTTACTTAGAAAAAATGAATGCAATACCTATTGTAAAAAAAATACTGCAAAGTAATGTTAAAATAGACTATTCAAAGCAAAATCACAATTACTGGAAAAGGTCTCTCTCAAAGAAACAAGGCAACTAGCTATGAGTTATACTGACAGTGATCAAAGATACGTGGGATCCATGACCTTTTTGCTTTTATGCTCAGCATCATGGTGTTGGTGCTGCATACTGAGGCAAACGCCAGACTGCTCATTTTGGTCTTCTAATCTTCCAATTTTTTATTTCTTGAAGATCATAGCAATATGTTAAAAAATTCATTTTCGCGCGTGCGCGCGCACACACACACACACATACCAACTGTTATCCTTGAAAAATATTTTCTTCAGCATCAATTATTGAGTGTTTTTTCACAAAAAAAGAAAAGGAGAAAAATGTACATTCGACAATGTCATTTTGTGACTTTGGAAACAAAAAGGGACATGCTTTTGTTTCAGCATATTCTAGTTCTAGAAATTTGTCTTAAGAATGTAAACAGTCAAAATGTAAAAATGTATGTATTAGATGTTTATCAGAACCGTGTTAATAATAGCAAAAATATAGAAACAACATAAACGTCCGACATTAGAGATCTGGTTAGAAAGGCTACAGAATAAGCAAATCCATAGAGGCAGAAAGTGGAGTCGTGGTTCCCAGGAGCTGAGGGGAAGGAGAAGTGGGGAGTGACAGCTAATGGGTACAGGGTTTCCTTTGAGTAATGAAATGGTTCTAAACCGATTGTGGTGATAGTTGCAAAATTGTCTGAATATAATGAAAGCATTAAATTGTACACTTTAACTGGGTGAATTTTATGGTATTACTTA